>NC_081569.1:45681581-45855129 GCF_022355385.1 Mustela nigripes | reverse complement strand
GAGCCGAAGGCAGCGGCTTAACCCACTGAGCCACCCAGGCGCCCCTGAAAGTTCCTTTTATAGAAACAGAAAAGAATACATACATATATGAGTGTTAAACATACACAATAATGTTTAACCTTATTCATAATAGGAAAAGTGCAAATTAAAACCACCTAAGTAAGACACAATTTTCATCTCAAATTGGCAAAGATAAAAAAAAATACAACATATTGTGTTGGTAAGGCTGTTGGGGAACAAGCATTCTCATACATCGGTGGTGGGAATATAACTGGTGTAATTTTTATGGAGGGCAATTTGATTACATCTATCTAAACACAAATGCATTTACCCTTTGACACAGAAATTCCACTTCTAGGAATTTATCTGTCAGTTATACTCTACTTTTTTTTTTTGTTAGATTTTTATTATTATTATTTTTTTTAAGATTTTATTTATTTATTTGACAGAGAGAAATCACAAGTAGATGGAGAGGCACGCAGAGAGAGAGAGAGGGAAGCAGGCTCTCTGCTGAGCAGAGAGCCCGATGCGGGACTCAATCCCAGGACTCTGAGATCATGACCTGAGCCGAAGGCAGCGGCTTAACCCACTGAGCCACCCAGGCGCCCCTATACTCTACTTTTAAAAATATGAAATGACGGGACGCCTGGGTGGCTCAGTTGGTTGGACGACTGCCTTCGGCTCAGGTCATGATCCCGGAGTTCCGGGATCAAGTCCCGCATAGGGCTCCCAGCTCCACAGGGAGTCTGCTTCTCCATCTGACCTTCTCCTCGCTCATGCTCTCTCTCACTGTCTCTCTCTCAAATAAATAAATAAAATCTTTAAAAAAATATATGAAATGACTTATGTTCCATGTAATTCAGTACAGTTTTGTTTGTAATAGCCAAAGACTGAGAATAATCCAAATTTCCATAGACAAGCAACTGTTATTAATATGGAATGATCTACAAGCTACACTGTTAAGAGAAATAAAAAGCAAGCAGCTGAATAGCATCCATACATATAACGTCACAATCTGAGTATGAGAGAGAGACCACATGTCTACATTTGTGTGTATATGCACTATATCCAGAAAAATACATAAAAACTTGGTAACTGGGGGAAAGAGACAGGAGGGGAGCCTTTCATGAAATATCTTTTGGAACCTATAAATTTTGGACTATATGGTTTTATTATGTATTCAAAGACAGATATAAATGTTAACTACCACAAATAAAAGACTCCCTAAGTTCATGGTCCTCATGCAAAACAGCCTCAGCCAGGGAATATATATGCACAAAGTCGTCCACGTTTGTTCCTAGCCTTTTAGCTGAGTTTTAAAAAGCCAACAACAGGGGGAGAAGCGGCCTCACAGCTAGACGTACAGAAAAGACGACAGGAAGGGCAGGGAAGTCTAGAGAAAAACCGCCTACAAATGAGTGGCGCAGAGGGGACAGGGGAAAAATGGGGGTAGAGAACAGGGGGGCAGAGTGTATTCAAAAGCAGAGGAGAAAGAGACCAGAAGCAAAGCACTGGACAGCACAGAAGAGCCAAGACAAGCCCTGGTGATCGAAGAAAAAAAATCATGAACAAACTCACCTATCAACGCCTCCCAGAAGGGAGCACAGATCAGCACTGAGGATGGAGGGCAGCATGTCATAGCGACGGTCTGCTAAATAGTAAGTGATGGCCCTGTGAACGACACATATGTGGGTGTGTGACCTTCAGTAGCACGGCTGCCGGCCACAGGGGCCGTGGGGGAGGGAAACCGCCAAGTCCATAGTGCAAATCCCCCAAGGCTATTGCTTTTTCATAAAGCGCAGCAGACTGGGTAATGGAGCTATTCCCACGTTCCCACTTTTCTAAGGGAGACTGCCTTGGGCTGAATATTCTTCCACTGATATAGAAAAGAAAGAAAAAGTGACATGAATCTTAGCTGTCTAAGAAAAATTAGAGTGTAATGAGCCGGTATTTATAGGAAAGAGTATCCATCCAGGAAAAATTTAACTCATCACAATTTGGAAGGAAAGTGGGTTTGAAAAGGTTCTGTTAAAAAAAAAAAGGAGGGGCGCCTGGGTGGCTCAGCGGGTTAAAGCCTCTGCCTTTGGCTCAGGTCATGATCCCAGAGTCCTGGGATTGAGCCCCGCATCGGGCTCTCTGCTTTGTGGAGAGCCTGCTTCCTCCTCTCTCTCTACCTGCCTCTCTGCCTACTTGTGATCTCTGTCAAATAAATAAATAAAATCTTAAAAAAAAAAAAAAAAAAAAAGGAAAGGTAAATTGATCAAGGAACTATTTCTCTATAGGGAAAGGGGAAGTGGACCTCCATTTTTTCCCTTTTTTTCTAGAAGGGATTTGCAGAATTGCACAAAACTGGGAAATCTTTGATTTGAGACTCTGAAAATAGGGAGTTATGAACTAGGTGAAGGTCCCAAATACAAACTCACACCGTTGGTCTCAAAATGCATTACCTTGTCCTAGCTTCGATGTCGATGTAAGAATTTGGTGGCACGAAGTGTGTTACATCTGCAATGTGGACCCCGAGTTCCAAGTTGCCGTTAGCTAAGGTTCTGACTGAGAGCGTGTCGTCCACATCTTCACAGCCTTTTGGGTCAATGCTGAACACGAGATGGGTTTCCCTCAAGTCTTTCCGTTCCCGTTCCTCTTCTGGACTCACTTTCCAGGGATTTTCTGGTGTGTTGACTGGCATTTCACACATCTATATGATGACAGTCAGATATTCAGCAATTCTCGCACCACAGGCTTCCTATGAAACTCTGCTCTGGAACATTCTCACTGCAATCTCACAGAAATCCATTCATTCCCCGTTACCTTTTGCAATTAACGTGTTTACTTCTTTTGATTGATAATTATTTATTAGGTGCCTAATGTGTATCAGGAACTGTGCTAGGCTCTGGAAAGTTCAGGAGCCAATAGGAAAGACCCAGTCCCCTGTCTTTGAGGACGCTTACAGTCTGCCAGTTTCCAGCAGCTTCTTTAGTTATGCAGGCCAGAACAAGGATGAATGGTGGCTTAGAAAGAGTGCAACCTCTTGCCCACTTTCAAATGATCCACTTTTTAAATGCAGTGGAGCTTTTAATTCAAGTCAAGCTCTGAAAAAAAAAACCCCAATATGTCCCAAGTACTAAAAGCCTGCTCCTTAAAGATAATTTAAGTGGGACAATCTAGGGCACTTTCTCTCTATTATTACCTGTTTAGGCCATCAATTTGCAGTTAAGTAGGCTAAACAGGAAGAGAAAATTCTAGTCCTGTGAAGTCTACACCATGCTTTATTTTATTCTAACATTTTCACTAAGAGCTGTCAAAACAAGTCAACAAATAATTTCTAGAAACTAATGTTAAGCATAAAAATTTAATAATGTAAAATATTCTAAAATATTTTACTATTATAGCTCCTGTTCTGTCAAAGACTATAATGAAAATAAGAACACCCATACGTTTTTGATGGCAATGCAAACTGGTCCAATTTTTCTGGAGAATAATCTGCCGATACAAATAAAAGCCACTTAAATTTTTTATGCCCTTTGACTTGGTAATCTTACTTTAAGGATTATATCCCAAGAAAAATGATGCAAAAGAAAAAAAAAAAAGCAGTATTTAGAAAAATGTTTGAAGTGGCATTTCTTCTACTACTGAAAAATTAAACAGCCCCATGCCCCAAAACTAAGGAAGACTTAAGCAGAGTACATTGATATGCAATAATTTGCCATTAACTAGGAAGACATAGCTGTATCAATACACAGAAATAGCTGGAAGTGAAAGAAGCAGAACAGAAAATAGCAAAGGCACACTATGGATCTAGTTATGCAAGAATGATAAACAAGATCTATGAGGATTGTAAAAGATCATAAAGTGATGAACATAGCTAATGTTTTAGGTTTACTGAATGTGTGTTTTCTGCAAAGGTTACAAAAACTGTTTCATGAGCATGACTTGGTGACCCGCAGGTCAGAGATGTATGGGACCCTAGAAGCTACTCCTCATGGCTCTGTGCAGGACTGTGGGTGAGTGATTAGGACGGGGAGTGGAGCCCAGTAGCGTCTGTAACCAGGCACCTTTGCAGCTGGGGGCGATAAGCCACTGACAATAAGCCACTGACATACCATTTTTAAGCACAGTTGGAAAATGTAAAAATCTGAGAGCTGTGAGGCTCTGGGAAACTATGCACTCTAAGCTGACTTCAGTCTGGTCCACACACAGAACAGAGAGGAGTGAGCTGCTTCCATTATCTGTGACTTTCGTGAGTGGTTACACAGTACAGAGATTTTTCTTCTTAATGATGAAACAAACAACAAACAAATGCAAAAAGAAACTGTACAGAATGTCTTTCACCAGACCAAAGGACTCCAGGAAACCGGACCTGAGCTTCGGAGAAAGGGACAACCGAAATGCTGTTTTCCACCAGGATGGTCGCAATTTCCCCTTCCAGGTCCCCGATTCTGCCTAAAACACGCACAAAATGTCCATTTGGGTACAGGGATGTCGACTCCCAGGAATCGATGCGCACAACCACCCGGAAGTCCTGCACAAAAAGAGAAAAGAAACCCCACCAGCCCAGCTCCAGGAATTAAGTGGGTCAGTCAGAGGCAGCAGACACACAAGATACACAGCATCAAGCTCCAAAGAGAATGGCCGACTGAACAGTGGGCTTTGCTTTTTGTTTTGGTTCTTGCTGTTTTACTAAATTGCCAGATGGTTATGTAAGTGCTCAGCCCAAGGCTTTGGAAGGAGGCAATATCCCTCTACATCCAATAAGGAGGCTGCAAATTTCTGTTAAAGAAAGCCAACTGCGACACATTCTAGTTAATATTTGCAACACAAAAGAAAACCCCATGGTGCATAGTACAAATTCCGTTTCAAAACAAAAATCTCAATTTTGCCAGTGTGGGAGTTACTTTCTACTTTCTTTGAAGTTACTTGCTAAGTTTCATGGACATCTTTCAGTGGGGAGGGAGGGGTCAATGTGAACTGAACCCCACTGCCTCCAAGTTCCAGCAAACCACGGGTTTGGGAAGCGAGGGCTGCAAGAAGCCTCCGACGGCCCACAGAAGGCCTCCAAGGATGCGATGGGTGCACCAAGACCTGGTTACTGGCTGGGGACGTCTGGCTACTAAGTCTCATTTACAAACTGCAGAACATCAGGCAAATGAAACTGGGCCATGCCTGTGCTTTTTGCCACAGTAAGTTAATTTCTAACTTCCTTGTTTATATCTTCCCTCCAGCGCTATATTCCTTTATGGATAATCAATTTGGTGAAGTACCACTAGATCATCCCTACAGGGCAGAGAGATCGTATTTCTGTATCGCTAGCTGGAAGAAAGCTTGTTAGTGTTGGCAAAGCATAGCTATTGAAAGTTTCTGTGTTGGACAGCCAGATAATGTATGGACTCTGTAGCTGTCCTACACGCTCTTTCTAGGACAGTTTCTCTCTGGCTTTCATTTATTAACCAAGGACTGCTTAACAGACGGTTCTATATATTTAGAATTTTTTAAAAACAGGATCTCGAAATGCCAGATGCCATCAATAATTTATCCCTTCTTATGCAAAGGCACTGCATTTCCTGGTGGAGTGGGAGGGCCAGCAAAGACAGGAGGAAAAGTACAATGGCAGCTACCTGGAGCGCTTCCGTCTGCTGAGTGCTGATGCGGATTTTGGGAATTCTGTTATCCCAAGGTGTAACTAGGATTTTCTGAGCATTTTTGCCCTGAGACTGGACCTCTTCTTTGGATGGAAATGTCACCACGTAATCCCGCCAGTTCTTCTGAAGGATGCCCACCACTTTGCCTTTGGGAAAACAAAACAAACCACTTTGCCTTTGGGAGAACAAAACAAAACAAGGCCTTCTTTGGTGAGATGTTACCTCTCTGGATGCTGACTCATTCAGCAGTGAGGAAGGAAAACAGGAAACACAACGTTCAGTTTGTCTCAAGCACATCCACACAAGTGGAGAGTTGTCCTAATGAGCCCTGTTCTAGGTGCAGGAAATGTAGCAGCATCAGAACAAAATTCTTGATTTTCCAGAGTGGATGTTCTAGTCTGGGTGTCCGTAGGGGTGGGAAACAGACAATAAAAAGTAAATACAGGAAAGGTAGCGATGTTTGCTAAGGAAGGTACAAAACAGGATGAGGTGACCAAGAGTGACAAAGGGTCAGCAATGGCAGCTATTTTAAGTGAAGTGACAATCTGAGCAGAGAGTTGAAGTGAGGGAGGTTGGCGTGAGGAGGTTTGGGGAAAGCCTGTTTTCAGTGCAGAAGTCAAGATGGTCAATGTGGCAAGAGCAGTGATGATGAAGACAGTGACAGAAGGCAGCCCAAGCCGGTGGGACCATGTAGGCCATGGTAAAGACTTTGGATTTTATTCTGAGAGAAACAGGAAGCAGTTATTAGAGAGCGTTAAGCAGAGACATGACAGGACCCAAAGCCCTTTAAAGGGACTCCTGTGGCTGGCTCCCATGTGGAGAAGAGGCCATTGGGAGCAAGGGAGGGAGCAGGGAAACCAGTGAGGCGGAGACTGGGGTGACCACATCAAGGGGTTCTAGAGGACCCTATCAGGAGAGATCTGACGAAGCATGGGAGCCGCCACATTCAGGCCACATGGGACTTGCTGATGAGTGAGAAAAATGTGGAGGGTTATCCCTGGGCCTTTGGGTTGGCCACGCGTAGAATGAACCTGCTATTGCTATTTATTGAGAGGGGGAAGACTTGGGGAGGAGCAGGTTTGGGGTTAGAAATCAGGAGTTTGTTATCAGGCGTGTTAAGTAGGAGGTACCCATTGGACATTCCGTGGAAGATGCCAAACAGACAACTGAGGAGACGACACCAGAGGCTGAGCAGGGGGTCTGGGTTGGAGAAGCAGAGCAGGAGGAGTGGAGGACATTCAGTGAGCCGCCCAGGCACATCCCAGAGGTCTGTAAGATGGAGAAGCTCCAGCAAAGGGACCAAGAAGGAGCACCCAGCAGAGAAGGCAAAGCACCTAAAGCCAAAGATGACACAGCAATCTGTTGGCCAAATGCTGCCAAGGGTTACAGGTGCCCGGGGCTGTAGGCAATGAGGTCACTGGTGCCCTTGACAAGAGGTCAAAGGTTTCTGGGCGGTGGGGACACCTGAATGTAGCGGCTTCGGGAGACAATGAGTAGAGAGAACACAGTGGTAGCAGTCTCCCTGAGTCTTGCCACACACTGAAGCAGAGGAAAGGGCAGCAGCTGGATGGGATGTGGGACTTGAGAGGATTTTGAGTTTTGTTCTGTTCTAGGATGGGGAAAATGATGACTTATTTGGATGCTGAGGATAATAACATCAATCAGCAGAGATGGGGAAATGGGTAATGGAGGAAAAGAAATGACAGCAAAACTTAATAACTGGTATTTCTAGATCGTTCGAGAGAGAACAAATAAACGTGCTTCGGAACACCAGAAACCAAGAGGCCTGCCGGCGGGCTCACCTGTGGGCATGGGTTCACTCGGGGGGTCTCCCAAGGCCTTGTCATCACTGTCATTCTCACATAGGGCAGCCGTTCTTCCTTTCCATTCATTTTTAGGCAGGAGTTCCACAACTACCACATCTCCATGAATCGAGCGATTTCGAGCCTTCATCCCATGGACAAGGATGTCACTGACTAAACCTGTGTTTGGGCAGGCACACAGAGACCTCATAAAGCTGTGGGGCCTGCCACATGCAACACACTGGCCCTGCGGAGAAAAGCTTCCTCCTTCAAAGGGGAGGCCAAACTTTGTCCCACAGGTTAGGAATGAAGAAACACAGCCAACACGTCCTCTTACACCACGTGCTTTTAGAAGGGCTTCCTCTGCCCATCTCTATGGCAAGTGACCATTCCCTGCACAAGCCTATGGAAGCCCACGCTGGAATTTTGTCAGGCCTACAGGGGCCATGCAGCCAGGGAGTGGCGAGCAGCCCAATGAACCACAGGCCCCGCCTGACTCCTGAGCAGCAGCCAGCGGGAGAAGTTCTCTTTCCCCTCCCATCCAGCCACATCCCCTTGACTTTCAGGGTGTTTATACCCTGCCATTGAAGACCAGGACCTATGCGCTATTATGATACAGCTCATTTACACATTTTCATTTCATCACTTTTAAGATTATTCCAGTTAGGCCGCACTGGGCAGTGTCTTGAAATCCCAGTGACGGGGCCCCTGAGTGGCTCAGTGGGTTAATGCCTCTGCCTTCGGCTCAGGTCATGATCCCAGGGTCCTGGGATCAAGCCCCACATCAGGCTCTCTGCTCAGCAGGGAGCCTGCTTCCTCCTCTCTCTCTGCCTGCCTCTCTGCCTACTTGTGAGCTCTTTCTGTCAAGTAAATAAATTAAAAAAAAAAAAAAAAATGAAATCCCAGTGACAATGCCTCTAAGGCACATCCAGTGTCCGCCTGCTCGCCAGGTGTGAGAACTCGGGTGAGCTACTTTGTTTCTCTTTATTACACTTTCCTCCCAGTAACCTTGTGGATCCTCAGGAAGAAAAGGGGCCAGACAATGATGGTATCTACTTTCAATGCTTAGAACTGTGCCTGACGTAAAGTGGGTACTCAATAAAATTTAGCTCTTCTCATTTTTACAAATTGATTGCAATAAAATCAGAAACTATGGATAAAACAGGAGGGGGGAGTAGGGGTAATCTGACCGGCATTTTTGATGCGACAGTTTCAGCTTCATTTTCTTCACTGTGTGATACCAGAATAGAGATGAAGTACGGAAATTTAAGTAAGGCTTATACTGAACCTGAATCTTTACAGCTGGCTCCTTGAAGTCGAACGAAAGCTTCTATTTGTGCCCTGTGTTTGTTGACATTCAGGACTCCCTAAAATCATAATAAAAATCAATTGAAAAATTTTTTTTCTGCCCACTTTGCCTCCAAAGGTACAGTTTGCAAAAAGTGTGTGAAAATATCCCCAAAATATTCTTTTAAGGTCTGGGATCCCTTCCTTTAGGAGAAATATTCATCAGTAACGTTTCTTTTCTCCAGAGAACATACCATCATTTTGAAGTATTCTTGGCTACACCAGGTGTTGAAAGTGCCAGGATCTATCTTACCTAAGTGACGAGTGGTCTTTAAAAAATTTTCTTCCTCAAACATCCTCCCTGGAATGCCGTAAACTTTACTAGCCAGATAGAAGCATTAGCTGCTCTAGACACGCTCATTTAAAATACCCACCTAGGGACGCCTAGGTGGCTTAGGCGGTTAATCGTCTGACTTCCGATTTCCTGCTGGGCGTGGAGCCTGCTTACAATTCTCTTTCACCCTCTCCCTCTGCCTGCCCCTGCTCCACCCCCGCGCTCTCTTAAAAAAAAATAATAATAATAATAATTAAAATGCCCATGCTTTAGAGAGGGACTTCAGCGTGTTCTCAAACTTTGGACTATGTAAAAACTGAGCTGCTTGTCCAAAATATCAGATTCACAATGTAACAGTTCTGTATCTTGATAGTGGTGGCAGTTAACACAAATCTGCTGATGTAATCGAACTGCGCACGCACACATGTCAAACTGTCGAAATCTGAATAGTAATTTTACCTGATAACTTCTCAAGATAGCTTGACAGCTTCCAGGTTCAGGGTTCTGGGTCCTGGAGGACCACAAAAGACTCCCTGAAAGGGGCAGGAGAATTGCAAAGGAGCGAAGAAGCCAAACTTCACCATTTTGTCAGATCTCCATACCTTGATTCAAAAACATCTCTTTCCAGAGACGTGGAGGCATTTATTAGGGTAATTGTGTGACGCTCAATATCCAACCTGATTAAGATGAGAGAGTAGCACCAGACCAGACAGCATGGTGTCCACAGGAAGAACGACTCCCAATCATCTTAGGACATGGACAGCCCTGGCTTATTCGTGCCCATCTCGTTTATGGCCTTTGAAATTAAAGGCCCGTGACAGGCCAGTAAAGCAGAGAAGAAAACATGCTGGCCAGGCCAACGCCCTCGCTTTGTGACGCCCCTCACCTGGATGTAGCGTCCCGATTTAATGCCAGCTTCTAACACTTCCAGGGGAAGATGTTCTGTGTACTCCTTCCCGTGGCTCTCCTGACTCTCATTCTCCCTTTCCCGTCGAGACTGAAGGATAGAGTCACAGAGCTCGTGGGCGGCCTTTAATTCGGGCCAAAAATTGTCCAGGTAATTCTGCATTTAATAAAGCACAAGAGGGGGATGCCTGGGTGGCTCAGTTGGTTAAGCAGCTGCCTTCGGCTCAGGTCATGATCCCAGCGTCCTGGGATCGAGTCCCACATCGGGCTCCTTGCTTCGCAGGGTGCCTGCTTCTCCCTCTGACTCTGCCTGCCATGCTGCCTGTGCTCGCTCTTGCTCTCTCTCTCTCTCTCTCTCTGACAAATAAATAAATAAAATCTTAAAAAAAAAATAAATAAAATAAATAAAGCACAAGAGGAGCATGGTCAGAAGATAATGGTGCTGCCTGCTGGCAGGCACAGAAAGTCTTGCACAGGGAACTGAGGGTGTAAGGGCTAGAGGGGGTGTTCAGTGAGCACTGCCTCCCCGAGCCTCACATTCCTGGAGCTTTCTACCCCCTCACTAATCCCGGAAGTGGGCCAAATTACCCCAGTGAGGACCTTCCTACTATGGAATGCTTACTTTGCTCTTCTGAATCTCCTCCCCCCGCCCCCAGCACGCAAGCACGCATGGCTGTTCTTCCTTTCTTCCCATGCGTCTCACTGCTGCAGACAATGGCCTGCAATGAGAGGACAGCTCTTCTGTGCGCATTCTCCTCCTGTTTTTTTATTTTTTTCATCTTGAAATGTCTGAATTTCTAAGAAACTTAAATAAGCAAGTAAAAATAGAAAGGAGGGAAGTGTCTGTGGAAATGTCTCCCCCACCCCGCCCTGCCCCAGCCCACTGGCTATGTCAAATAAGCAGAGAGGGGCAAAGTAAAGACTTTCTATTCTTCTCAGGCCTTCTAAGCTCCCAGAGTCTTGGTGACTGTCGACAGATGTGATAACATTCCTCGGGTAGTAGTTGCTATTAGTTGTGATGACCTGGTATGAAATGTATCTTTGAAACAAGCAGCCAGGGTCCCCTCCACGCAGACTTTCTGAGTGTTACTGCACCTCTCGGTGTAATGTCTGTAAGAGAGACCCTTGATCAAACACCCAGCACCACCCACAAGAGTATGGTGTGTTGAGGCCAGCTGTGCTATGTCTGGAGTACACTCCCCCAAATGGCTGGCTCTCACTAAATAACATCAGTTTTACGGGTGTTTTTTAACTCAACTTTAAGGCAGAGTCTTCTAAGGTAGAGTCTAGCACACTCTCTTTCCCCAAATTGGGAAGAAAACACATTATAGGGGTGCCGGGGTGGCTCAATCTGCAAGTGTCTGCCTTCAGCTCAGGTCATGATCCCAGGGTCCTGAGATCGAGTCCTGCATTAGGCATCTTGCTCAGAGGGGAGCCTGCTTCTCCCTCTTCCTGCCTCTGATCATGATCTGTCTCATGATCTGTCTCTCTCTCTCTCTCAAATAAATAAGTAAAATCCTAAAAAAAAAAAAAAATAAGAAAACACATTATTCTTCTTGTCAACACTGGCATTTCTCCCACTGACTGCAGGGTACTATTCAAATCACTTCCTTTCTTTCCCAAGTCTTTTGAGAAGTAGTATCTGTGCTAAGTCAGTACCCTGATTCCATGGTCGCTTACCACCATCAAACCTTTGCCACTTAAACCACCTCTCTCTGAGGATTTATCGTCTTCACTCTTCCCAGCTCACTTCAAGTCCCCATAGGAAATTCTAGCTTTCCTTCTCATCTGAACCCCACAAGTATCTCTTTTTTTCCTGTCATCATTTGCCTCTATGAAGCCTTTGGTCACACAGTTTGCTTAGGAGATGCTAGACCCAAGAAAATGGTACTCTCGGACTGAACTACAAAGAAAAGTAATTTTAACAAAAAGTAGAAAAATGTAATTTTAGTCAACTGTCCTCTGCAGGAACAAGACATGATGTATTGCAACAGAAAAAACAAGTGACACTGCCATTAATATCCAGCGCCCCCGGAATTCTCTGGCATGCCAGAACGCTTTTTTATAGCAGGGCCAAGAAAATTCTATTGGCAAATCTTTAACAGTACATGCACCTGGGAACTCTTATAGAATCTACAATTCAAAATCCAACTTGACTTTCTCTAAACTGACAGGGGTAATGGAGGGCCTCATTCGAGGTTCTGAATCAAAAACCGATACCAACAACAGGAACTTGATGCCTACTGGGCAGACACATGAGACCAGTAACCTAATGGGAGATTAAGAGCCATCCCACTTTCCCAAAGGGTCCCTCCAAACCAGGAGAACTGTGTTGCTCATATAACCCAAGAAATAGTCACCAATAACGCTACTTCTGTCTATGATCTGGGTACCAAGCTGATATGACAGCTTTGCTAACCCCTTCCTCTATCTCTACTAACCCCAATGCATAGTCCTAAGTGGAGAAGAGCAAGAAACAGCAGAAAAACAAGGCTGGCCTATACAACTATGTGGCATGGGTACTCAGAAAAACAGAGCAGGGTGGGTAAGGGAGTTAAGAGTGCTGGGGTTCTAATCCTAGCTCCACCACTCGGTACCTGTGTGATTTTGTGCGAGCTGCTTAGCCTTTCTGTGCTTCAGTTTCCTCATCAATTAAATATGGACAGTAACATCTAACTCACGGGGCTGTTGCAAGAATTAAATGAAATACACTTAGAACGGTGCCTGGCATAGATGAATGCTGGCTATTACTATTAGGTGGAACCATGTAAAACTGCCATTTTGTACGTCAAGAACAAGAGACTCCTGGAAATTTTGTAATCATCGTTCCTAATACTGTTATTACCTAATACTGTTACTACCATAACTACGCACGAGTTCACGGTCAACAGGGGGCTTTCGGGGCTGATGTCTTAGATGCCGTGGATCCTACAGTCACAGGGAGTCTGCCTAAATTTGCTGACTTCAAGATCACTTACTTGGAGAGAAACAAAGACAGGAACTCCTTGGCCGCAGTCTTCCTTCATTCTTTAATTCCCCTTTTCAGTATTGCCACCGGGATCGAGAGCATGATGGGTACCACTGAGCACACGAACACACACAGACGCACTTAGGGACACAACAAATGGAAGTACCTTGAAGGAAATCACAAACACTCCTTCTGTTTCACTTCCGTACTGCTGGACTGCCTCTTCGTCTTCTGTCACCATGACGATGGGCATCTTATCCTGGCAGTGGTGATAGTACCACACAGCGGCGCGATATATGCTCCTGGAAAAGCAAAGAGCACGTAAGCCCACCCAGGACAAGCTGCTGATCAAAGCTTCACACCTGGCTTTTACCCTGCTCCCCTTCAGCATATGCAGACAACCATTTGTTCATTCAACAACTAATTCCCAAGCACCCATTACACACACACCCTGGGGTGGGCACCCTGGGGATACAATGATGAATCAGAGAGCACCTGACATCTCTTCTTCCTGAAGACATTCGACCGCCACAGCAGCCTCCTTCATTTCTTGATACGGCCTAGAAACCATGTGGCTCTGCCATCTTTTCATACCACTGAGCTGGCATACCGTGACACATGGCCCCACACGGGTGACAAGCTGTACTATGTGAGGTTTAAAAGATCAAGAAACAAGTCTGGCTAAAAGCAAAATGAGGCTGCAAAGAGCTGAAGACCATAATCTAGTAAGGTCTGCCATGGAATCACAGGAAATGTCTGAAAATCTTCCTGACAAGAACCGGAATTGGAAAATACAGCCTAGGCCTGAAGATGTATGGATTTGAGACAGGATTAGGTTTCTGATGATGTGTATAAACTCGGATGGCCAGTTTCCGTAAGCATTTGTTTCCCTTTCTGCAAAGTAAGATGCCAGGTAAGGTTCCTATAGTTTTAGGTCAAAAAAAATTTCAGCCAGGATGCCTGGGTGGCTCAGCTGGTTGAACATCTGCCTTTGGCTCAAGTCAGGATCCTGGGATCCAGTCCCACATGGGAGCCTGCTTCTCCCTCTGCCTGCCGTTCCCCCTGCTTGTGCACTCTCTCTGACAATAAAATAAAATCTTATAAAAAAAATTCAACTAATGTATACTATACAAGCCTGTGTAGTTAGTAGTTAGGAAGCACGATCATTCTCAGTACCCACATGTGACCTAATCTAGAGAACGATTTGTTATCCCTTTCTGGTACCGAGCCCTATGGGAACTTAGGACTATAATTAAGGACTCTGTACGCATCAGTGCTTATTTCACTTTAGAGAGTTTAAATATTTAATGGCTAGACAGATAAAGAATTACAAAGAAAAAGACAATTTAAATGTTTTGTATAGATAAGACAGTTGAGAGCTTAAGATCTCCAGGGCTCTCTGCAGAAGAGTGTGGCAGAGGCTCTAGGTGCCCAGCCCTATGCGCCAGGCCCATTTCGGACTTCAGCTGGAGCAGGGCGGCACTGCCATCCTACCCCCGGCCCACTGAGTGGAGTCAACTCCCCTGCAGAAAGACCCTCAGCTGAAGGCGGAAGTCTCTTTACCACCTTCGCCTCTTCCCTTCTAGACGCCTTCTGAGGCACATACTCTGCAGCTTCTCAGAAGTTCCCAGTAGGACTGAGCCTCAATTTCCCACATCCTTAATAACTGCTTTCCCTCCTTCTGTCTCAGGCCCTGCACTTCCTCACTCATTTCAGGGAACTGCCCCCTACACCGACAACCCACACCCAACTCCTTGCTTCAGGCTCTGCTTATAGATGGTTCGAAACAGTGACACTGTACTTTCTAAAACAGCTTTACCAGAATTAACCTATCAGTTTGTTTAACAAGACTGGTTGGGATATTAGAGCAACCTATAACAGAAAAACCGAGATGATCTTGGCTTCAAAGTGGACCTCTTCCCCCCCTTATACACATACACACACACACACGCACACACACAAATACACAAGCATTAAAGTTATAAAAGCCAGCTGTTAAGATCTAGGACAAACTCACTCTGAGTATCTGTGGCTCCCTTATGACAATTTCTAAAACACGTATGTATTCAAACGATAGATCTAAAATAGTGACACAGTCAGCAGTTCAGTATCACTCAGAGTTCTAGAGTAACTGCTGGTTTAGAGAGCCACGCAAACTCACAGCCATACCTGGTCTGCCACTTCTCCATGGATTCTCCTCTCTCTCGAGGGTGATAGCAGTGCTGCTGGAACTCATTAGCAAAGAGAACGCAGTCATGACGCGCATCCTTCAAAAGATGTCGCAATTTGTTATACTGTCTGGGACACAGAGAAAAAGAAATCTGAGATAGCAGGCAATCATCTATTGCCAGCTCGTGCTAAGGATCAAAGATGAGGCATTTTAGGACAAAAGACTGAGTATTTAAAACCCAAGAAACACTTATTTTATATTGGCCTTAGTGCACGTAGTACTACTGGGCTGCTGTTTCTCGGTTCTGCCTGCTAGAATGTGCTCAGGCAGGACTGCATTAATTAGCTTATGGATCAATCATCCCCGTCCTTTCCTTTGTAGACTTTTGGCCATTTATTATGGAATTATATGACCCTGCCCCACACACCCCCTCTTCAAAGGCTCGTGCGGGACCAGAGGCTAGCAGGGTTTAGTGCTTTATTTCTGTACCTCACTTTGTTCTAAAAATGGCATTAGGCGCAAGTACATTTTACTTTTTGCTGGCAGCCTGGAAAAGGACATGTGAAGGAAATAAATTTGGGGGTTTATCTGTGAATTCTATTTAGGCAGCCCCCTCACTCACACGAATAAGGTCTGGCTTCATCTGTCAGATAAAGAATAACCTTTAGGTTTCTCCCATCAGGAGATCCTTCCAGTAATGCTAGCCAAAGTCTCACATCAAATATGCCGCTGCATGTGGGTCAGTTTCCAAGATGATGCTTTGCTTTGTTTTTATTTTAAGAAGGTGCTTTTCAGGGGCACCTGGGTGGCTCAGTGGGTTAAGCCTCTGCCTTCCGCCCA
Source organism: Mustela nigripes (assembly GCF_022355385.1). Classification (NCBI taxonomy): domain Eukaryota; kingdom Metazoa; phylum Chordata; class Mammalia; order Carnivora; family Mustelidae; genus Mustela; species Mustela nigripes. Next base: position 45,839,186 of record NC_081569.1, on the reverse strand, counting down.
GGTCATGATCTCAGGGTCCTGGGATCAGCCCTGCATCTGGGATCCAGCCCTGCATCAAGCCCTGCATGTGCTCTCTGCTCACCGGGGAGCCTGCTCCCCACCCCCCAACTCTGCCTGCTGCTCTCTCTACTTGTGATCTCTCTCCCTCTGTCAGGGAGAGAGATCTTAAAAAAAAAAAAAAAAAGGGTGCCTTTCAATCTTGCCGTTTGCAATGACATGGATGGAACTAGAGGTTATTATGCTGAGCGAAATAAGTCAATCAGAGAAAGACAATCATATGATCTCTCTGATATGAGGAATCTGAGAGGCAGGGCAGGGGGTTGTCGGGGGTAGGGAAGGAAAAAATGAAACAAGATGGGATCGGGAGGGAGACAAACCAAACTGTAAGAGACTCTTAATCTCACAAAGCAAACTGAGGTTTGGGGGGGCAGATAGGGATAGGGTGGCTGGGTGATGGACACTGGCGAAGGCATGTGCTATGGTGAGTGCTGTGAAGTGTGTAAGCCTGATGATTCACAGACGTGTACCCCTGGCGCTAATAATACATTATATGTTAATAAAAAAAAATAATTTTTTAAAAGTGCCTTTCAATAGTCTAGGTAATATGGAATACAGAAATGTTCACTTATCTTAAAGGAGGCCTATTGTTTATTTAAAAATGGACTGATATTAAACCAGACATTAAATTAACATATAAATTATCCAAGGCAGATGATTGGCATTTAACATGTGTTTTAATATAACAAAATTTGTGCCCTTCCATTCCCACCTCCAGCCCACTGCTGTGGATTTAAAAAAAAAAAAAAAAAAAAAAAAAAAAAGCCTTCTCATTAAAGCGAAGGCAGAACTCTCCAACTTCTCTTCTTTAAATAAATGCTAATCACCAATATCTGTGTCATTTCAGCACTTAATTAGAAAACAAGAAACACTGATTTTATTTTCTTAGTAATTCTAATTTTGAGCTATTTTAAAAAGAATCACCAAGTAATAGCACTTCTACAATTTCATAACAAACAAAAGGATTTAGTTTCAGGTCTGTGAATGGCAGCTTTCCTTAACAGCATCCTACGTGTACAAACAAAAGCTGCCCTGCCCCCCAACTCAGAAATGCTTTGGACACGTAACTGGTAATTTTCCTACCTTCACAAAGATATATTTAAAGTCAGTTTTAAAACCTCTAGAGAGGCGCCCTGGTGGCTCAGTTGGTTAAGTGTCTGCCCTCGTCTCAGGTCATGATCCCAGGGTGCCGGGATCCAGTCCCACATTGGGTTCCTGGCTCAGTGGGAAGACTGCTTCTCCCTCTGCCTGCTGCTCCCCCTGCCTGTGCTCTCCCCCACCCCCGACAAATAAATAAAATCTTTGAAAAAAAAAAAATAACGAAACTTCGTAGCATATGCATAGAAGAGCCTATACTACCCTGTTCACAGTGAACCGTCCCTGCACAATGGTAAGGGGAAGGCTTCCACTTTCTGCTTTACACATTTCTGGAATGCATGAATTTTAAATGAGCCTTATTTCTTAAGCAAGATTTTAGAAAAGACTTTATAAGCAACTGTAATTATTTCAGAGAAAATGCTGAAAAAATATTGCCTATTTTTCCTGATCTTATCCTCCATGTTTTTTGCTACCTTTATCGACCATAACATTTTCTAGACCCCTAAAAAACCACCTGAACTTAGTGCATTTGTTTGCTAATTTTCTTCTATATTAAGCATCCTTCATTTGGCAAATGTTTGCTATGTTCCTTATTTTTTTTTAAGATTTTATTTATTTATTTGACAGAGATCACAAGTAGGCAGAGAGGCAGAAGGCGGGGGGGGGGGGGGGGGGGGGGGGGGGGGGGCGGGTGGGCACACGGGAGCAGGCTCCCTGCTGAGCATAGACCTCAATGCAGGGCTCCATCCCAGGACCCTGAGACCATGACCTGAGACAAAGGCAGAGGCTTAACCCTCTGAGCCACCCAGGGGCCCCTGCTGCATTGCTTCTATGTGCCAGGTCTTGTGCGCCACTGAATGCCCTCAGGGGACTCCATCTAGGCATCTCCTTCCTGTCCTTTATCCACAGCACCCTGCTCACAGTGAACATGACAGAATCACACATTCCTCAAAAAAATTAAAACAAGGGGCGCCTGGGTGGCTCAGTGGGTTAAGCGTCTGCCTTTGGCTCAGATCTGGGATTGAGTCCTGCATTGGGTCTCTGCTCAGTGGGGAGCCTGCTTCCTCCTCTCTCTCTCTGCCTCTCTGCCTACTTGTGATCTCTGTCAAGTAAATAAATAAAATCTTAAAAAAAAAATTAAAACAAGAACTACTGCATGACCCAGCAACCGCACTTCTGAGCATATACCCCAAAAAACTGAAGACAGGGTCTCAAGGAGATATCCTTATTCCATTGTTCATGGCAGCATCTTCACAACAGCCTAGAGTCACCAAGAAGGCAACCTAAAGGTCCAATGACAGACGGATGGATAAACAAAATGCGGGGTATACATACAAGGGACTATTATTCAATCTTTTAAAAAAGGAGGTTCTGACACATGCTACAACATGGATAAACCTTGGGGCACCTGGGTGGCTCCGTTGGTTAAGTGTCTGCCTTCAGCTCAGGTCGTGATCCCAGGGTCCTGGGATGGAGCTCTGTGTTGGGAAATCCCTGCTCAGCAGGGAGTCTGGTTGTCCTTCTGCCCCTCACCCCACTGGTGTTTTTATGCTCTCCCAATCTCTCTCTCTCTCTCTCTGAAATAAAATCTTAAAAAAGAATGGATAAATGTTGAAGACATTCTGCTAAGTGAAATAAGCCAGACACAAAAGGGCAAACACTGTATAATTCCATTTAGATGAGGTACTTAGTCAAATTCAAGAGACAGAAAGTAGAATGGCTGCTGCCAGGGGCTTAGAGGAAGGGGACGTGGGTGTTAATGTTTACCAGGTGGAGAGCTTCAGTTTACGGAGATGGAGTAAAGTTCTGGAAAGGATGGTGGTGATGGTTGTATGAATGTGAATGTACTCACTGCCACTGAGCTATTCGCTGAAAAATTGTTAGAATAGTGAAGCTGACACTAATTCACTACAATTTTAAGAAACAGCTAGACTAAGTGGCAAAACAAAGTTAAAAAAAAAAAAAAAACCACAAAAAAACCCCCAAAAGAGCCACCACTCATTTCAGTGGGAGAAGTGGCATGAAGGGGAAGGGTGCAGGGTGCAGAGAACACAGGAGGGCTGGGGAAGGCCTCTGGGAAGAGGGGACACCTGAGAGAAGGACCATCGAGAGCCAGTGAGGCAAAGCACCCAAGGGAGCAGAGGGAGGCACAAAGTTCAGGAGAGCAGACAGTGTGATTCACATGCCCGAGAAATGTTTCCCAAATGCGTAAGTGAACTCACAACTCCTTGTGACAACAGGGACCCAAATATAAGATAGCAGTGTGTCAGGACCCACCCTGCCATTTTCAGAACCCTGGGACTGCTCTTCCAAGCTCTGCACACATCCCCGGATTTGTCTAGACACCTGCCCTCAGCACCCCGGGATTCTCCAGCCCTGTCCTCCCCCAGGGACCGATGTTCCGTAAGCCAGACCCTGGGTGTTTGCCACCAAATTAGAGGAACAACACAGCAAAACATGGAACTTAGCAAAAAGGATGTTCTCAATTTAAAGTTTTGCTCCCATATATTTTCCTTGGACTCGTCCTGCTTCCATTTGTCAGCTACCTATCAGCCGGATAAGACGAATGAACAAACGGCACAAGAATATTAATGGGGAAAGCAGGAAAGAGTGAATCACTCTGAGTGTGACAGTTGGGTTTCCTTGCAGGCATGTGGGCTTACGGTTGTAATTTAATAGGGCATGCATACAATATAGTCATATTTTTTGCCGGTCAGGGCTGGTGGTGCGTACGATGGGGTTAGATGTATGAGTATGCCGCCCGGAGCTGGCAAAGAACATCATGGTGACTTCAACAAGTTTGGCCTGGATGACAGGAGAACAGAGGTTTCAGAGAGTCAAGTACAACAAAACGATCTAAAATTTTAAAAGGCCCAGTCTTACAGAAGAATCCTAGTTTCCCTGGACTGGCTTAAGCATTCCCCAGATCTCTATTATTTAAAGAGTTCAAACAATTTCTTAGTGGCAAGGCTATGCTTACTTTCCTTAGACTGATTTTTGTACTATTTTCACTCAATGGTGAGCTTATCTACCTTGGCCTGCTGACTGTATGCTCTGCGGATGAAAGGTGGGCTTCTCCCAACCAGTCGGCAGATGCACAATACTGTGTTCCTTCCATCATTTTTTGCAGAACCCTGCTAGGTTGTCTTTGGTAGACTTATTTTCAGAGGTCCTTCAGTTTTCCACAAGAATTTTAGAAGTTTGTGTTTTCCTTTATAATAGGTGTATTCGTTTTTTTGTTTTGTTTTGTTTTTGAAGTAAGCTCTACACCCAGTGTGGGGCTTGAACTCATGACCTGGAGATCAAGAGGCACATGCTCTACTCACAGAGCCAGTCAGTTGCCCCTGGGTGGTACTCTTAAACATTCTCGATGGAGTATACTTTGGACCATCTGAATGCCGTTTAGCTGTACAGCCATTTGGAAGCCTCAAAGACAACCTCAAACTCATGACCTCTAGCTCCACCCCTCTAGACCTCCTCTAGTGCTTTCTCTATCCAGTTATGCAAACCTGAAACCTTAGTGTTAGCCTTGACACCACCTTCCCCCTCTCCTTACCTATCTAACGCCACTACTAAGTTTTATAGGTTTTATTTAAGTAACAGCTTAACTGAGATATAGTTCATATACCATAAAATTACCCTTGTAAAACCTAACAATCAATAGCTTTTTGAGTGGGCAGAGTGATGCAACCATCACCACAAAGTCCAAACATTTTATCACCCCGAAAGAGAAACTTAGATCCATCAAGCACTCATTCCCCATTCCCCTGGCAATCACTAGTCTATTTTCTGTCTCTTGGATTTACCTATTCCAGGCATTTCTTTTTTTTTTTTTTTTTAAGATTTTATTTATTTATTTATTTGACAGAGAGAGAGAGAGAGAGCGCGCACACAAGTAAGCAGAAGGGCAGGCAGGGGTTGGGGGGAAGGAAGCAGGTTCCCTGCTGAGCAGGGAGCCTGATGTGGGGCTCGATCCCAGGACCCTGAGATCATGATCTGAGCTGAAGGCAGAGGCTTAACCCACTGAGCCACACGGGCACCCCGGCATTTCATTTTTTAAAAGATTTTATTATTTGAGAAAGAGAGAGAGAGAACACAAGCTAGTGGAATGGTAGGCAGAGGCAGAAGCGGGCTCCCCGCTGGCTGAGCAAGGAGTCTGACGCAGGGCTGGATGGCAGGACCTGGGGACCATGACCTGAGTGGAAGGCAGATAATTAACCGACTGAGCCACCCAGGTGCCCCTCCAGGCATTTCATATAGATGGATTCATACAAAAATGACTTTTTTTGTGTGGCTGGTTTCTTTCACTTGGCCTATTTTCATGTTACAGCACATGTCAATACTTCCATTCCTTTTATGGCTAACAATATCCCATTGTATGGATAAGCACATTTTGTGTAACCATTATTAGGTGATGGACACTTGGTTCCGTTGCCCTTTGGGGGGCTATTAGAAATACAGTTGGTAGAACATTCCTGGACAAATTCTGCATGGATATGTTTTCAGTTCTCTGGGTTAAAGACTAAGGAAGTTCTACGGACCTTTACCTACTAAGATGCTGTTGAAAGTATCTATTTCTTTCCATCTCTAAGCTACCAACTCCTCTCATGTGAACTAAAGGAACAGCCTCTTCTCCACAGCCTGGTTGTCTTTTCAAAATAGGCATCTGATTGTATATATTACCATACCCAGCTTACAACTGTGCACCAACATCCCTGAGACCCCTCATCCATGCCAGGGCTTTTTTCAGTTCCTTGAATGGAGCAAATCTCTCTCTCCACCACCCTGCACAGCAGCCGACCTCCCCTGCAAAGCTTTTCTCCTTTCTCTGCCTGGTTTACTCTTACCCACCCTGGAGAGCCCAACGTAGGTCTCTCCCTTGGGAAAGCTTTTCCTCACCTCCCTGATGAACAGGGGTTCTCCTGAAAGCAAGCCTCTATCCCTTGGGGCCTGTGGCACCGTGACAGCTCTCCATAGCTCACCATCTGTCTGTGTGATTATCTGAGGACCACTGTTTCCCCCCCAACACTGTGTCTCCTTCTGTTCAGTGCGACAGCCTCGGAGTGAGCACGCACCGTCTCTCAGCACATGTTCATTGAATAAACAGATGAACACCTGCATACAGGAATGAACGCAACGGACAAGATGGCCTCCCAGAGGCATCAAGCGATCCCTCATGGAAGGAGAACAGGTGATTATCCCGAGCAATCAAAAAAGTGACTTCTTTCGTAATGTCTTCTGGAATATACTTAGAAAAATGGGCATTTTCTGCATTGACAGTATCAAAATCAAAATACAAAATCATATTAAGTACAGAACCAGTTAGGAGGCTATGCCTTTTTTTTTTTTTTTTTTCTTGATTTATCTGACAGAGATCACAAGTAGGCAGAGAGGCAGGCAGAGAGAGAGGAGGAAGCAGGCTCCCTGCAGTGCAGAGAGCCCGATGTGGGGGCTCGATCCCAGGACCCTGGGATCATGACCTGAGCCTAAGGCAGAGGCTTAACCCACTGAGCCACCCAGGTGCCCCTGGAGGCTATGTCTTTTTAATGAGAAACTCAACTCTGGTGATTTCATTTCAGTAGAACAATGTCATCTGTCATGTTAAATTTACGTTCATTTGCAGTCTTCTTATTTTGTAAGCTTTGCTTATTTAATTTGAAGGTCTGATTTGGGTTTAGGGTTGCAGGAAGTACTTAAGCCTGAGGATTTTACAACCAGATTTATGTTAAAACACATTTAAGTAACAACAGAGCAAATTAAGACTGGTTGTTCAGGGGGAAAAAAAAGTTGATAAAAAGTCTTAGAAACAAGGACTGAGTAACACTGATCTGTTGGATGGGGAGTTAGATCACTTGACTTCTTAGATCTTCTCCAACCGTAATATTCCCTAATTCTAATCTTATGTTACATACTGAACTGCTAAATCTAACAAAGAAGGAATTCCGGAAGGGGGCAAAAGGAGAGAAAGCAAGTCTGCCTTACACCAGACACTAGTCCAACCAGGTTTGTTTTTTTTTTACTGACAAGACTTTTTTAAGCAAAAATGTTCCTCAAAGTATATCAAATAGAATGAATTATTTACTAGCATCTCAAAAATCTCCAAAAAAGAATGGAAAAACGTAAGAAGACATTTGCCAACATTAAATGAAACAAAACACCAGGGGGCCTCTGCTAGGCCACTAGGGTTAAACATAAAAAGTCCAACGACTTACATTTAACACTTAATGAAGTCCAAACTAATAAAGTGAATTTCCTGGGTCTTCTACATTCAAGGGCTGTGATCAATTATAAAGTCAGCTTTGGACACAGAACATTTTTTAGGGCTTTGGTAATTTTGGTCATTTAGTTCTTTGAACATGAATATAACTGCTGGCTGCTTACCAGGTAAACAACTGACCAAGCCCCAAACATGCCAATTCCTTTGCCTGCCTCTTCTTTCCCTTCATCAGTTACATTCAGTACCTCTGCATTAAAACCAATCTCTCTCTCTCTCTCTCTCTTTTTAAAAAAGACTTTATTGGGGCGCCTGGGTGGCTCAGTGGGTTAAGCCTCTGCCTTCAGCTCAGGTTATGATCTCAGGGTCCTGGTACCGTGCCCCACATCGGGCTCTCTGCTCAGCGGGGAGCCTGCTTCCCCTTCTCTCTCTGCCTATCTTCTGCCTACTTGTGATCTCTCTGTCAAATAAATAAATAAAATCTTTAAAAAAAAAAGACTTTATTTATTTATTTATGTATTTGTCAGAAAGAGAGAGAGAAAGCGAGCACACAAGCAGGGGGAGCGGCAGGAAGAGGAAGGCTCCCTGCTGACCAGGGAGCCCCACATGGGACTCTACCCCAGGACCCTGGGATCATGACCTCAGCTGAAGGCAGACGCTTAACTGACTGAGCCACCCAGGCATCCCTTAAGACCAATCTCAAACCTACTTCCTTCAGAGGCCTTTGGGCTGAACCTTCACATACTGTATTCACCTCTGCACTTTGCGTAGTCCACACTAAGTCATATTGCCTACGTGAAGGGTGTGCCACCATCACCTTCTCACACCTAACCCACCAAGACAACAGCTTTGTTGAGAGGGACTGATACAGCTGACCCTTTAACCTGGGTATGACCTACAAGGATCCATTGACACACGGAATTTTTTTAGTAAATACAGTACAGCATTGTAAATATATTTTCTCCTCATTATGGTTTTGGTTTTTGTTAAAGACCTTATTTATTTGAGAGCAAGAGTGTGTAGGAGCGCACAAGCTGGGGGCAGATGGAGACGGAGAAGACGCCTGGAGGCCACGGACTTGATCTCAGGAACCTGGGACCATGACCTGAGCCAGAGACAAGTGCTCAACTGACTGAGCCACCCAGGCTTCCCTTTATTATGATTTTCTTTTTTTTTTTTTTTTTTTTTATTTTTTTTTTTTTTTTAAAGATTTTATTTATTTATTTGACAGAGAGAAATCACAAGTAGATGGAGAGGCAGGCATAGAGAGAGGGAAGCAGGCTCCCTGCTGAGCAGAGAGCCCGATGCGGGACTCGATCCCAGGACCCTGAGATCATGACCTGAGCCGAAGGCAGCGGCTTAAACCACTGAGCCACCCAGGCGCCCTATTATGATTTTCTTAATAATGTTTTCCTTTCTCTAGCTTACTTTATTTCAAGAATACGGTTTACAATATATAATATACATAACGTATAAAATATATGTTAATCAACTATTTACGTTATTGGTAAGGATTCTGGTCCAAGTTTTGAGGGAACTGAAAATTATACATGGATTTTTCTCTGTCCAGTGGTCTGAGACCCTAATCCTTATGCTGTTCAAGGATCAACTGTACTCCTTTTTGTACTCCATAAGGCCTGGAACTCTGAGCTCAAAATGTGCTGACCAAATAGGAAAACTAGGGTGATATCATATTGGCCTATTTCACAACTGCTCATCCTTTGTTCTCACATTTAGTATTTTTAGAGACACGGTAAAGCGGTAGAAATCCAATAGTTTCTCATCAAGTTAACTACTTTTGAAATGTTCAGGAGAAAAGACATTTAAATTCCAATTCTTTGCTTTTGAATGTCCCAGGAATTGGTTTTTAAAACCACCCTTAATATTAAAAATATTTCAGAAAACAGAAGTTGAAAGGGCTCGGCAGAGTGCTTGCAATCCGAATGATAGCAACAAATTGATTTTAGTAGCAGAAATTGAAATACGACCCCTGGAGCAGCATTCAAACCTGGATGTGTATAAACATCTATATCTTTGTGTCTGAGCAAAATCAACTTCAAACTCATTGAAAAATATTCTATCTGAAAAATCTGCACTCTAGTTAATGCACATTTTTTGAACTGAGCCTATAATAAGGACAACTCATCATTTTCATATACAAATAAACACACTTCATCTTTTACCACCAAGTCTGAGGAAACCACAACATTTAAAAAAGAATAAACACACAGTTTCTGCTTTTTAAATAACTAGGGGTGCTAAGAGGTTGGATGTATAATTTTAATATGCTTTTCTATGCAGTCTTCACTTTCAAGTCATAAATCCTTTCCCAATGTCAAATGAAGCAAAAACAGTTTTTAGGTATTTGTTTAAAAGGTGAACAACTGTTCTTCATTTAGGTATAAGGTAAGCATTTTAAACTGATTTCAATCAGAAATCCTTTGGCAAATACAGTGAGTATGGCTGGCAGTTATTCCAGTAATGTAAAAATAAAACAAGTTACTTCTGTTTTCATTAAATAAATCACTACAAGTACAATTTGCATCCATAATAAACAGTTTAAAATTTAAAAATAAAATACTACCCCCCCCCCAAAAAAACGTGTAGGCTTCTGAAACAATATAGCTAAAAAATACATGCAAACCCAAAGCCAAGAATCTTAAATACCCATATACTGGGGACACTGCAGTTTATTGATCTACATTCAGATCTCTTGGCCAGGTGTTGAAGCAGAAATATAAAATAATGTCACTGCATTCCTCACCAGCGAAGAGAATACCAAATATTAGTTCAAAAAGTCCTTTCAGACAAAATAATGAATTCCTCCCCAACCCCTCCAACGACGGATCTTTTCTAAAGGGGAAAAGAAAAATATGCCATATAGAAATAAATATATAATGCAAAACGGATACCTGCGGCCTCTTTGATGCTGCAACGTTTGACAAGCCGTCTGCATGAAAATAATTCCCTTCAACTCTGGGAACTCAAGGATCTCCAGGTAATCTTGAACAACCTTCCAATCTGGGATCATATAATGAGTCACATCACTAGACAAGAGTTTCCCATCTAAAACATAATTCAAAATGTAAGCAATTAGACAATTGTGAACCTGGCTTATCAAAATAACTTCCAGTCTTAATTACATCCTGAAGTTTTTAAAGGACACCACAAATCTACTTGGGTACAGTCCCAAAGCTCAGGTAAATTCAGCATCTGCATTTGTCTGAAGCTGTGGCTGAGTAAAAGCTCCGTGTGGTTTATGGTGTTGCCAGTGGTGCAGAAGATGGCTGATTTTTTTTTTTTTTAAACAGGCAAATCTTCAGCACAACCTAAATATTTGTTAACTCGCTGACCTACACTCACATTCAAATGGGGTCCCGCGAAACAGACATGTTAACCACGTGTTTCTGCCTAGCAATTTCAGGCTGGTTCTGAGTCAAGCTTGGGTACACGCTCCTAAGTCCCCAGGGGCCAGAAAGCCGGAATCGACTGAAAAAGATGCTCAATGAAGGCAAGAGCAGTGGTTAGGCTTTCTACTCACGCCGCATCTCAGAGAGCTGCGTAGCCAAGGTGTACCTGAAATGTTGACTTTAACCTTAAAATGAGGACTCCAAATCCTAAGGACCCCCCAGGCTCCTCTCCCACCAGAGGGTAGAGAACCAGTCATCTTCCTCCTTCAATTGGCCACCCTTGCAACCGAGAAACCAAGTGGGGTAAGGTCTAGCGCACGGGAGCTCCAAATCCAACTTCCCCGTGACCTTCCCGTGCAACGAGGACCCAAGACAATTCACAAATTTTAGTGCAGAGGGCTCTCCACCGGCTAAAAGTCACAACGCCTGGGTTAGCAGGTCGGAACCTTAGGGGGAAGTAGTGTCAAAAGAGAAGCAGCAGGACCTCTCAGCGCCGCAGGATGGCGCCCCACCTCTCCACGTGGGGCGCGCAGCTCGACACCCCCCTCCATTTCACCACCACACCATCCTGGGGGTTGCACCAGGGGCAAGTTCCTGCGCTCCTGGGCCCGTTGGGAAGCCCCGCTCGCTCGGCCTCCACGCTGCGGGGGCGCCAGGCTCTGGGCCCTTGCATTTGAGAGGGGGGCCGTCGGGAGGGCGGGGGTGGAAACCCCCAGGAAGCAGCGCGCCGCGGCCCTCGGGGCGGTTCCGGGGGCACGGGCCTCTCGCTCCCCGCCCGCAGCCCCAACGCCAGGCCTGAGCAGATGTCTGGGCCGGCAGAGGCCCTGCGGCCTCCGCCTCGGCGCCCGCGCGACCTCGCGCTCCGCCCCCAGCAGCGCCGCGGCGTCTCCCGCCCCCGCCGCCCTCGCTCCCGCCGCCCAGGGCCGCACTCAGGGCTCCGGACCAACCCGGCCCGGCCCCGGCCCTGGCTCTGACCGTTGTGGCAGGTGGCGGGCTGCGGGCAGAGCGGGCTGTTGCAGGGCACGCTGGGCCGCAGGTAGTGCTCCCGCACGATCCGCAGCGTCCGGCCCTGGAAGGTCCTCAGGAGCAGCACCTTCTCCCGCTTCTGCAGCATGCCGGCGGCGCTCGGCGGCTCACGGCTCCGGGCCCCGAGAGGCCGGCTCCAGAGAGCGGCCGGGAGGTGGCGGGCGCAGCGCAACGCCGGCGGAAGCGAGGCCGCGGCTGCGGGCCCGCCCCCTGGGCCGGGCGGCCTGGTCTACACGGGCTCCCGGGCTCCCAGACACCCCGGCACCCCTGGCAGTCGCCAGAGCGCCCTGAGGGTTCCCAGAACCGCCCTAACGGCGGAGGCCGCGCCTGAGAGCCGAAGGCAGCAGCGGGAGGGGTGCTCCAGCCTTGCCTTCGTCTCCCCACTGCCCACCGTGGCCTGGGAGCAGGGAGGGGTGGAAACGGCCCAAACGACGTAGGGAGATAAGATGTGTGGAATCTGTGGAAGTAAAGTCTTGTGAACAAGGTACTGGTCCAACTCTGAGCAATTACTAGATTTTGCTTTTTTTTTTTTTTTTAAAGATTTTATTTATTTATCAGAGAGAGAGAGAGGGAGAGAGTGAGCACAGGCAGACGGAATGGCAGGCAGAGGCAGAGGGAGAAGCAGGCTCCCTGCCGAGCAAGGAGCCCGATGTGGGACTCGATCCCAGGACGCTGGGATCATGACCTGAGCCGAAGGCAGCTGCTTAACCAACTGAGCCACCCAGGCGTCCCTAGATTTTGCTTTTTTACCCCAAGGTCCTTATGGGCATGGGGCCTGCTGGGTAGGTAATTACTGGTGTTTTCTCTAACTCGTTCTTGCTTTCCTAAAAGAGCTAAAAGATTCAGCGAACAAGCCAGAAACCCTGCCAACCCAGCAATTTTTTTCCCTTTAAAAAGTCGTATTTATTTTTAATTTCATGCATTTTTAATCCATATAAAAATTCAAACAATGCAGATAAAAGGAAAACCAATCCACTTCCTTGAGGTTAACACTATCTGTTCAATCTCAACTCTGGCGTTTGCAGCCTCTGGCAAAGAAACTCCCTTTAAACCTAGAGACTCCGGCACGGTTTCTTACGAGATCACACACTCTTGGTTGGATACCAGCCGCTGTTCTTCAAAGTACTCAACAAGCATTTGTATTTTGAGCTGTACCAGAAGCATTACATACAAGTGTCACATTTAATTTCCTCAAGTCAATGGAGTCAAGCATTATTATCCCCATTTTACAGGCGATGAAGGAGGATTAGGGAGGTTAAGTGGCCAAGGTCACCCAGTTATTAAGTGGTAGAATCAATATCCAAGCCAGAATCTGGCTGAATTCAAAGCAGGCTCTTAACTAATTACTCTGTTATTCACAGATGAGTAAATTATATGAAGTCCTGCATATAAGGACTTTATAGTCTACTTGTCAAGCTCTAGTTAAGGCAGCTCACCCTGGTGGCTGGGAACATCAGAGCTTCCTTTTGGTTAAAAAAAAAAAAATCAAGTAAATTTAAAGATCAAATTGGCTTTATTTAAGGATTTATGAATCATATGGCATTGCATCTAGCAAACACAGAAAAGGAGCACCAAGGAGCTGTGCAAAACGGAAGGACTTTTCAGGCAGAAGGGAAGTGGAAAAGGAAGTTTCTAACAGAGTGGATTGTTTCAGACAAGGTTACCTTGCTTTGGGGAAAGGGTGGGAGTCTGTCGTGTGGACTACCTCACTGGTGCTGATTAGATAATTCCGGATAGGCTGAGTAAGGTCACATTCCTGGGAGAGGCTGAAACTGCAATTAAGGCTCAGTTTACTGTCAGGGGGGCAATTTGGGGCCTATTGTTCCTTTCTTTTTCCTTCTCCCTCCTCTCTCAACTGAAACGTGTGATCAAAATTGAAGGCATTAGCACACCTCTCAGCTACCCCTCAGGGAGTTCTCACAGCTTTTACTGATCCTCTGTGTGATTCTCACAGGTCAGGATGTTTTTGGCTGAATCTCTGTGGTATTTGCCTGTCAGGACTCCAGGTTCACCATTTTCTAGGTGTTCGTTCTCTTCATTCCTTTTTCGGAGTTCCAGTCTTAGGGAGATCATTTGCTTCGTGGTTTGTGGCTATACACCTGCATTTAAAGTTTTTTTTTTTTCCTCCCAAGATTTTTATTTATGTATTTGAGAGAGAGAGAAAAAGAGTAGGAGGAGGGGAGAGGAGCAGAGGGAGAAACGGACTTCCCGCCAAGCAGGAGCCTGATGCGGGGCTCGATGTGGGACACTGGGATCATGACCTGAGCAAAAGGCAGATGCTTAACCATCTGAGTCACCCAGGTGCGCCGCATTTAAAGCTTTTGAGCGAATATAGTGTGCCAGAGAGAACACTGTTAATTTTTTTTTTTTAAGATTTTATGTATTGATTTGACAGAGATCACAATTAGGTAGAGAGGCAGGCAGAGAGAGGAAGGGAAGCAGCTCCCGGCTGAGCAGAGAGCCCGATGCGGGGCTTGATCCCAGGACCCCAGGATCATGACCCAAGCTGAAGGCAGAGGCTTTGACCCACTGAGCCACCCAGGCACCCCACCACTGTAATTTTTATAAACAGAATAATTCTCAGTGCTTAGAGTGCACTTTGGAGCCATGGACCCTGTAGGGGCCTACTTAGCCAGAGCGAGTCCATCTTGGTTAAACAGCCATTTTGTTGTTTATGCAATAAAACTTAAAGTGACCCTGCCCCCCTCCCCAGGGGAACTTACTTAAAAGCAAGTCTGGGAAACCAGTAAAATATGGTCGACCAGTCCCTGATAACAGAGCCCAAATACAAGGACAGGTCAGGTCAGGTGGAGATAACAGAACCCAGAATGCACGGACGATTCAGGCCAGGTGGAGACATCAATCGGTAAAGCACACATACAATCTCCCTAACCACCAATGAATGTAAACCCTGCCTTTTGGGCGCCAATTCTGACCTGAGTGATAGGCTAGTTCAAACAGCTACTATAGGGTAAATTGTAATTCAATTGGCTACCCGTGTGTGACCTAGCAGGACTATGCAACTTTCTCTGTGTATTACAATCTCATTGGCCAGTTTCAATCACATGGCCTTTGCTCTATAAAAGCTAGTCTGTGAGGCTGGAGGTCGTCGCATAAGAGACGGCCCCAGCGGGTTGGTTTGCTTCTTGGTGCTGGCGCGAAATAAAGCTTTGCTTGACCTTCGCTTTGTATCATTCTGATTCCTTTGATCACAGACCCCATCAGTCCCCAAGACTCAACCCAATCAAAATCAAGAAAGTCAAAGAGAGACCCCCAATTGAAGCCATCACCTTTTTAAGCCAAGTGGCATGCATAGTGCTCTTATGGAATTGTTTTAACTTCTCCAGAAGTGTTAATCCAGTACGTGGTATTGGCCACCACACAGACAGTTCCTTGCCCAGCTGCAAGAAACTTGAAGGCCACCTTATGATCAAGAAGGACTTTGGCCAGAGTCTAAGGATTTTTATTGGGCATCTCTTGTCTTAGCACATTCTGCAATATTTTCAAGAGTTAAAGGCAGGCTCCTGATCATATTTATATTTACATGAATTCCTAACTGAGGAACTAGGGCCCTGTGCAAGGAAGCAAATCCTGAATCCTAAAGGTTTCTTGGAAGGTCCTTTCTAACTTGACAATAAATTTAGGGGTGCTGACTAGTGAGGTAGCTTTGTTTGGGAACAGTTAGGGGCACAGTCAGGGAACTTCAGAGGTATTGCCCAGCTATGTGATCCAAGGAGAATGATAACCACCACAGACAGAGATAAAGCAGCCCATTCTGGGTTCGGTGGTACCATCAGTGGAGTCACACACAGGGACTGTTGCATTTGCCAGTTCAAGCCAGGACTTGGGTGGATTTTCAGTGTATTTGGGAAGTAAATCTCCTAGCACCATATAGTTGTTCTAATTACCTTGAAAGATGGGTGCCGCTGGTGAGTTCTTTTTGTGACTGGAGGCAGATCTGAGTTAGATAATCACGAGAACATCAGAGTGCCAATGCCGATGTGCTGAGATTTACATAGGCATTTGTGTCTACTTGGCTAGGAACAGTTTATAATTAGAGAAAGGTAAAAACACGGCACTGGATTTCTGGTCACAAGAGTTGAACTAGATAAGAGACTTCTAAGGGGGGTGTCTATTGTTGTGGTGGCTTTGGGAATAGAGGAGAACTCGGTCACAGGAACAACCAGAGGGCTTCTAGACTCAAGGACAGGTTGGAGTTTTGGATGACAAATTCTGTCATTGGAAATGTTACCCTCTGTAACAGTGGTCTGGGAGATACAGATGATGTTATTATCTTCCCAGGCCAATTCCAGAGTAAAGGAAAGAAAGAGAAGAAAGGATTTCATGTTTAAAGTATGAAGTCTTGGGGCCCCTGGGTGGCACAGTTGGCTAATTGTCCGGCTCTTGATTTTGGCTCAGGTCATGATCTCAGGGTCATGAGATCAAGCTCCGCATTGGACTCCTCCTGGCTCAGCGTAGAGTCTGCTTAAGATTCTCTCTCTCCTTCTCCTGTTCCACCGCCCCCGCCCCCACTGCCCCACTCTCTGTCTTTCAAATAAATAAATAAATCTTAAAAAAAAAGTAAAGTATGAAGTCTTGACCTGGCATCTTGGAAGCAGTCTATCTCGATGTCAGCTGCTTGTCTTCCTCACCAATTTGATTGGGAGATTTCCAGCATCTGCATAGGACCAGATGTCAGATGGGGCCTTCTTTACCTGGGAGATGTGCACGCAAGGCTCAATGCCTTCTAGTTTCACAGCAGCGTAGGGAGCACTTGGGAAGGTCTCTTCCAATAGGTTTCAAGAGCTGTCTTCTTCTGATGCCATTTCCAGAATACCCAGTCAGCAGGTTCCAGACTATGGCCAAGAGGGCCCTTTGAACTGGGATCTGGGAAAGTTTCCTTAACCTGTTCATGACAGGCTTTGGCATAAGATGTTACAGATTTACAGTAATTGGTCATACTAGCATGAGAAAACAAGGGATCAGCAAACCATTATATACCAATAGGCATTGGTTGGCTGGTAACCATCTTAATGGGGAGTGAGTTTATGTTTCCCAAAGGGGGTCTGCAAATAGTCCAGAGGACCAGAGGCAATACTTCCTGCACACGGAGTCTAATAGTTTCAGGAAATTAAGATTTTTTAAAAAGATGTGTTTATTTATTTAGAGAGATGGTTGGGGAGGGACAGAGGGAGAGGGAGAGAAAATCTTAAACAGACTCTGTTACTCAGCACAGAGCCTGACACAGGGCTCAATCTCATGACCTTGAGATCACAACCTGAGCGCAGAAACCAAGAATCGAACACATACAACTGTACCGCCCAGGTGCCCCAAGTTTAGAGATTTTCAAGTTCGAGGATCCCATTCATTCTCTTCACCTTCTTGAGGGTGCTAGCAACTGTGATAATGCCAAGAAGTCTAAGATTTTTGTTAAAGCTTGTAGATTGCCCACCGAAGTGTAGGTTGCCTTGATCACTGGAGATTATGCAAGGTGTACCCCAAGTGGGAAACATGTTTTCCAACAGTCTCTTTGCCCCTGTAAGGGCATTAGCTCTGTGACAGGGGAAGTCTTCAACCCATTCGGAAAATATACAATAACAAGGACATATCGATAACCCCTACTAGGTGGCAGCTGAATGATGTTCTGCTGCAGGTGCCCAGAGGGTCCCTGGGGCAATTTTGAGGCCTCTGGGAATAAACATAGTTTTCCCAGGATTGTGGATCTGACAGGTCAGGCATCCATGGTAGAGGTCCACAAGCAGTAAAGCAATGCTAAAACAGGAAAATGAGATTTGTTGGAGGGTGGGGGAAGAACCAAGTGGCCGTCTTGGGTGCTTGTTTACCCATCGTGGTCTCTGATTCAGGAGCAGACTGCTGCCACATTACAAGGAGGACGTCAAGATGGCAAAAGTCTGGCAAGGAGGGGTCAGGAGGCGAATGAACTTCATCTACTTCTGTTGCTACTGCCTTTCCAAGAGAGTGAACCAGGGCATTTCCCTGGTGCTCAGGCTCTGCCTTTCTAGTGTGAGCCTCAATTTTGATGACAGCAGTTTCAGAAGATAAGAGAATAGCAGTAAGAAGTCATTTATTTGTTGTACACTTTTGATTGGGGTCCCAGCGGATATAAGAAAATCCCTTTTGTTTCCAGAAATCTCCAAATCATGGATGAGACCCCCAAGGCATACCGGTTATCAGCATAAATATTAACAACTCATCCTTTTGATGATAACTAGCGTGCTCCAGTAAGGGCACAGAGCTCTGTGGGCTGGATTTAGCTTGTGGGAGGTTATTGCTTTCAAGTAGCTCCTCTTGGATAGTAACAGCACAACCGGCTTGGAAAATCCCTTTTTCATTTTTATAGTGTGACTCATCAGCACACAAAATTAGATCAGAATTAGTCAAAGGGGCGTCTTGTAAATCAGGATGAGGTTTCACGAAATGGGACATTATTAGCTCACAGTCGTGGGGCCCACCTCCATCAGGCAGGGGTGGTAGAGTTGGAGGGGTTAAGGATGTTGCAACATTTAAGATGTAAATTAGGTGGTGAAAGCAGAAGGATGGAGGAGGAGGAGTCCACTTGCAGAGAAATACTGAGTCAATTCAGAGTTAAAAAGGTATGTGAAGTATAAATCAATGTCATTTCCTAAGGCTTCTACCAACTTTGTAGCTGAGACCGTAGCCTGAAGGCAGTTGGGACAGATGGGAGCAACTGAGTCAAGCTGTATGCTGTCCAAGGCAGTAGGTCTGTGTTCATTGCCATGTTCTTGCACAAGCATTTCCGGGCTGTGTTTTCTCATGCACAAATAAGAAGGGTGTTGAATAGTTAGGTAACTCCAAGACGCGTGATTCTTGCAGTACCTGTTTTCGTTTTAGAAAGGACTGCTCCTGTTATCCTCTCAAGGCAGGCATTCAGGGACTGACGTTTTAGGATGTTCATAGAGTGGGGAAGCCAACCGAGAAAAATTAGGAATCCATAGTCTCCAATAGAGACTAGAAATACATTCACTTTAAAGAGTACGAGTAAAGGCAAATGGCTGTTATGGACTTTGGATTAACAGAGGTTTATGACAGTGAACCACCTTGAGTCAGGTGGAACTTGCTATAAAAGGATGCTCGGGCTTGGAAAAACAGAAATGGGGAGTAACTGTCGCGCGCACGCGTGCGTGTGTGTGTGTGTGTTAAGATATTACTTTTAAGGTGGGGCACCTGGGTGGCTCTGTGGGTTAAGCCGCTGCCTTCAGCTCAGGTCATGATCTCAGGGTCCCGGGATCGAGCCCCGCATCGGGCTCCCTACTCTGAGGGGAGCCTGCTTCCCCCTCTCTCTCTGCCTGCCTCTCTGCCTACTTGTGATCTCTGTCTGTCAAAAAAATAAAATCTTAAAAAAATATATTACTCTTAAGTTATCTCTACATGCAATATGGGGCTTGAACTCACAACCCCAAGATCAAGAATCACATGCTCTACTGACAGAGCCAGGCACAGGCCCTGAATAGCTACCTTGTTAATAGTTCTCAAGCCCTGGACAAATCTCAAGTCCTCATTAGGTTTCTGGACTGGCAAGTTGGGCATATTACAGAGGCTGGGACAGGAATGATTAGGTCTTCTACTATTGGTATGAGGCTTTGTGTGGCCTCAAACTTTAATGGATATTGAGGCCACTTGGGAAGAGTTTTAGTTATGTCTATCTGAATTTTTATAAGCTCTAACCTTTTTATTCTCCAAACATCAATATTAGAAGTAGCCCATAGAGGAGCCCCTGGGGTGGCTCAGTAAGCATCCGCCTCATGATTTCAGCTCAGGTGACTCATGATTTCTGCTCAGGCCATGATCTCTGGGTTGTGAGACTGAATCCCACGTCAGGTTCTGTGCTCAGTGCAGAGTCTGCTTGAGATTCCACTTGAGATTTTCCTCTGTCCCTCCCCCCAACTTGTGCTCTCTCTCTCTCTCTCTCTCAAGTAAATAAAATCTTTATTTAAAAAAGCAGAAGCCCACAGATTTTGGGGCACCTTGATTAGATCAGGGACGTTGTTGAAATTCCTCCTCTTCTGTGTCAAGGACATTGTAGGGAACATAAAAGATCAGGCTCCGGTTGGTCAGGAAATTCTAAGGTGAGGTCTCCATTGGAGGCAAAACATATTATCCCTTTTAATTTAGAAGGGAGATCTCTACCTAATAGATTAACTGGGGCTGTATCACACTGCAAAAAGGAATGTTTTTCAGTGAAAGGTCACAGAGTCATTTGTACTGCTTGAGATAGAAACTCTCTCTGAATTTTATTAGATAAGCTTCCTATGGAAACCTTCTTTTCATTCTGAGGGATTTGCTCTCCTATGAGAGTGGGGTTTAAAATAGAAGGGATAGCTCCAGTAGCGACCAGAATTTGGCAAGATTTCCCATTAATTTTAATTTGAGTTTCCCATAGGCTGTTGAAGGGGATTACTATAGCAGTTTGGAGTCCCCGTCTCCTCTGGGCAGGGACCATATGGGGGCCTTCTTTGGGAGCAAATATCAAGGCATTTGAGTTGATGTGGAAGAATTTATTTTGAGGCTTGGAGGACAATCTTTTTTCCAGTGTCCCCTTGATTACAGTAGAGATACTGATTTCAGGGCCAGGGTTTTGATAACGGACCCCTAGGAAGGTGTAACGCTGGAGGCCCAGGGATCATTTTAAGTCTCTGGCCTTGGAGCTGTTGTAGCGGTAAGGCCAAGTAGTTCAGTGAACTTTTTCATGGTCTTGCTTCAAAGTCCTTTCAGAGTGCTCAGTTGTGGTCACGACGTCATTCTGACTGGTGGCTTCGCATCCTATTTTCTGCCTTTTTATCAATCCACTAATCTCAAAGGATCATCCATTTATAAATAGGGCAGCAGAGCAGATTAGTTTAGTGCACGGAACTTAGTGGCTTCCATGGTGGGTTTTCCCAAGTTGGCCACAGGTTTATCTTTCTTTTGTTTGTGTGTTTGAATAATAAACCAATCGATGTGGCCAGGGAAGACTCGAGGAATGGCTTTTTCTAAAGATGTATTATTATTATTTTTGAGAGGGAGATGGAGGGAGGGGCAGTGGGAGGAGAGAGACTCCCAAGAAGGCTCCATGCCCAGAGTAGAGCCTGACATGGGCCTGATCTCAGGACCCTGAGACTGAGATCCAAGTTGAAGTTGAGTTGGATGCTCAACCATCTGAGCCACTCAGGTGCCCCTAGATTTTTTTTTTATTTTTTAGTTATTTTTAAGTAATCTCTACAGCCAACATGAGGCTCCAGCTTACAAGCCTGAGGTCAAGAGTCTCAATCACTGTAGCCTGAGCCAGCCCGACACCCCTTGGAATGGTTTATAACTACATTGCAAGCATCGAGCGTTGCAAGCTTTTTCTGGTGCATGAGGGAAACATATTGAAGATGGAGGATCTCGAATATCATCCTTGAGGTTTTGCCCTTTTGCTTCCTGTATCCATTTTAGGCTTCATTAGGTCCTACCCACATGTGTACAAGCTCATAAGGATGTGGCCCCCTGGGTTGAAGGCCCCAAGAATGACTCTAAATTTTTCAAAAAACCATTTGGGGATCTTCCCCAGGGTTGGGCAATTTGTTTAGCTGTGACCCTTAGTTCAGCCTTTGACCAAGGAGTGAGAGATACCGAAGGAGGATGGCTTGTAATCCCAGCTGGCTTTATCTTAAAGGGGAATCGTTGAATAGTCCTTCAGAGAGGAAAGGTAATTCAGAGAAATAGTAGAACACAAGTATTCAGGTAAATGAGGGCAGAAGGCGGCAGTAGGAGTCATGTCAGAGGTACCTCTTGTGTCTTTAATTTTTCATTAGCCATTTGCCAAGAATTTTTTTTTTAAAAAAGATT
This sequence comes from Mustela nigripes, assembly GCF_022355385.1. NCBI lineage: Eukaryota > Metazoa > Chordata > Mammalia > Carnivora > Mustelidae > Mustela > Mustela nigripes. Next base: position 45,817,532 of record NC_081569.1, on the reverse strand, counting down.
TTATTTATTCATTTGTCAGAGAGAAAGAGAGCACATGCACAAGCAGGGGGAGCAGCACACAGAGGGAGAGGAGCACATGCACTGAGCAGGGAGCCCAATGTGGGACTCGATCCCAGGATCCCGGGACCATGACCTGAGCCGAAGGCAGATGCCTAACCAACTGAGCCACCCAGGCGTCCCTGCCATGAATTTTTTTAATGAAGCAATTTTGAAATCTTGAAGACTTTTGAAAGCTTCTACATACCAATGAAAATAGGTATCCCATTCTATTTGGTTAATTCAGGAATCCTTTCTTATATGAAGGTCCTCGTCTAATTGGAACATTCCCCATAATGGCCATGTAATTTTAGTTTGTTTTTAGTGAGATTTTTGCCATTTTTGTAGATATCCACAGCTTCCACAGCTATAGTTCTTAGCCAGAAAATAAATAGGTGTGCTGGAAAGTGGGTATGTTCAACTTCTTAGAATTTAAAGACCCATTCTTCTCCTCCTCTTCCTCCTCCCGCCTTCTTCCTCCTCTTCCTCCTCCTCCTTCTTCCTCCTGCTAAGCTTCTAGGTGTCTCAGAATCAAGCCAGTATCTAAGAGGGATGTACTGCTGGGTTAGAGATTATGTGGCATTTTACTACCTTCCTTGCACAGAGATTTTCTTGAGGTTGGTGGGTAATCTAGTGTCAATCTATCTCATTCCATGACCAGCTTATCCTAACCCAAGAGTCTTTGGGTTAGCTGGCAAGTGCTCTAATAACTTTTAAGTCCTCTACCCACGCCCACTAAATTTGTGGCTTTTTTGGCTTCCGAGGTCCCTGTTAACAATAACCTCTATTTAGACAAACAAACACGTGCACGAAAACACACCAGCAGTAACCAAGAGATGTTACTGTGGACTGGCCAACAGAGGGTCCTGTGTGCATCACCCGCAATTCCCAATCTGGAACTGGATACTGGGGAAAGGACTAAAATAGCAAATCCCCCAAATGAGGACTGCAAACTAGACTGGGTTTTGAAAAAGGGGAATCACAGACTGGAAAGCCAATAAGGTTGGGAGCTCCATGCAAAGACAGTGGAGATCAGAACTGAAAGAACTTACCCACAGCCCTTGGAAACAGCAAGAGAGAGCACTCAAAAGGGTTTGTTGGTATCATGCTTGTGTTTTTTTGTTGCCAAAGTTGTTGAAAGTGTCTTTTGATCCCACTGATGCCCAGATCTGTTAAAAATGAAATTCAACTAAGTAAATTATCAAATTAACTTTATTCGATCATTTATGTCTTGGGCAGTATCCCATATAACAAATAGAAAGGAGCTCTGAAGGGCACCTGAGTGGCTAAGTTGGTTAAGCATCTGCCTTTGGCTCAGGTCATGATCCCACGGTACTGGGATCAAGTGTCACATCAGGCTTCTTGCTCAGGGGGAAGACTGTTTCTCCCTCTACTGCCCTTCCTGCCACTCCCTCTGCTTGTGCTCTCTCTTTCCCTCTCTCTGACAAATAAATAAATAAAATCTTTGGGAAAAAAAAAAACCAAACACACTTTTTCTAAATTGGGACTAGTGATCTTTTTTTAAAAAGATTTTTATTTGTTTATTTGACAGACAAAAATCACAAGTAGGCAATAAGGCAAGCAGAGACAGAGAGGGGGAAGCACATACCCTTCAGAGCAGAGAGCCTGATGTGGGGCTCGATCCCAAGACCCTGGGATCATGATCTGAGCCGAAGGCAGAGGCTTTAACCCACTGAGCCACCCAGGTGCCCTGGGACTAGTGATCTTTTAAGGAAGAGAGTCTAGCTGGGGCCCTCTTGAAAGTTGATTTTATCAATATGTAAAATAATGCAAAGACCTTAAAGCACTTCCTTCTCTTGCATTGAGGCAATAATATACAAATTATGTACTTAAAAGTGTGATGCCCACGGGGCGCCTGGGTGGCTCAGTGGGTTAAAGCCTCTGCCTTCGGCTCAGGTCATGATCCCAGGATCCTGGGATCGAGTCCCGCATCGGGCTCTCGGCTCAGCAGGGAGCCTGCTTCCTCCTCTCTCTCTGCCTGACTCTGCCTACTTGTGATCTCTGTCAAATAAATAAATAAAATCTTTAAAAAAAAAAAAAGTGTGATGCCTTTATTCTTAGAACTGATCTAAAATGGACAAGAATGACTTTTTGTTGGTTTGTTTTTTCACAGACTTATCTGATGCCTCTTGCCCCAAAAAAGATTTCTGTATCAGTCAGAATAAATATGTTATGGTGCAGTAATACGCAACTTCACAATTCCCAACAATTTAAAACAACACAAGATATTACATGAGTGCGGAGAGGTTCTACTCTGCGTTGCCCTCCTGGCCCCAGGCTGATGGAACCAGTCCTCTCCGGAATACTCTTTGCTGTTCATTGGCAAAGGGAGAAGAGCCCTCTAGACAGTCTTACACCAGCAATTAAAAACTCAGTCCAGAAGTGATACATGTCCTTTCTGCCTGTTGGTTGGAACTAGTCACGTGACCACACCCTCAGCAGTGTGGGTGGAGTCCTGTGGGAGTGATGGATGGGGGAATGGAGAGGTAGAGGATTGGAAGTGGGTGAGGGATGGAGGGGGATGGGGGGAGGGGTAAGGTGAGAGGGTAGTACATTCCTACCTTATAGCTTGAAGGCAGAGAACTGAAACCCTTTGGTGGGCAGCATTAGTGACATCCTGAGGACCCTCAACTCAAACCCCTTAGCTCTAATTCAGCCTGATCTGCCATCACCTTAACCTTATGTCTCTGACTTCTCCAGCTCATCCCAGTATCTACTACCTGCTTGGGCATTCTACTGCTTACCTCTGTTTCACATCCCTACTCTCCTCCCCAATAACCAATGAGCTAAGCACACTTCCCCATGTCATCTTTAATCCTTATCACAACCCTTCAAGGTAAGTGTGTGATTTCATCTGTAGAGACTGGCTCTCTGTTCACCAAATCCATGTCCTCTTTTCCTCTGGGCACACAGATGAACCACATTTCCCAGTCTCCTTTGCACATAGATAGGTAGGGCCACAGAATGTAAGAGCTCCCTTTCCAGGCCTAGCCCATGAAAACCTCCCGTGAACACTCCTCTTTCCTGTTCCACCAGCTAGATGCTAAAGCCCAGGGGATCTTGGAAGCCAGGACTGAAGACAGAAGACCTGCTCCCATCCTCCCAACTTGGGTCCTCTAAGTACTGTACAGAGCAAACTCCTGCCTCTCCAATCCAGGAACATCCACAGGCCCCTCTTGTAAGGGAGCAATGAACTTTTGGTACAGCTGCTAGCATTACCCTGATACCCTCCAACTTTACAAAGGAGATTAAGAAACTTGCTGAAGTGCTGCCTCATTGTTTAAACAACCTCTCACTGGACATTAAACATCCTGGGGAAGCTGCTCAAAGATTCTACAGCAGTCCTGAATCGTAAACTCCTCTAGGAGGTGTGAGAGCAGCGGTGGTCTTCGGGGCTCTGGTTGGGGCTGGGCCTCTGTGCCACAGTAGGGCCACACTGGGAAGGATGCTTGGCGCTTGCTTCTCTCTTCTGTTTTCCCTTTCCTTGTCAATCCAAGCACTGATGGACAGGCTGGTGCCCAGATAGCAGAACGCTGTGACAGCTTTCAGCACTCTATTGCTGATGGAAATCTCTGCCTGTGGCTCGGTTTCCCTGGCACATGACTGCGGTCTTCTTCAAGCGGAGCCCAGCGTGCTTACACTGCAGGAGCTTGCCGTATTTGCATGCCTTTTTGCAGATGCGCTCCGGGAGTGCAGACATCAGCAACCACTGGACTATAATCAAAAGGTCTCATCAAAAGGTTAGCCTGCAGAGGGTGGGACATCTTCACAAAGGGCTAAGGGAATAGGGAGGTTAAATGTACAAAAGAAATTCTGGAAGGTGACCTCCAAGGGCTCAGGGGTTTCCTGAAGTGGGCTTTGAAATACTCTGTATTTATTTAAAATTAAAATAGCACAAGATGCTTGTTGCAACACAGTCCACCAATTTTGAAGTAGACCTAGTAAAAACACTGAAATTCAATTTATATCCAACGTCTATTCCTCCCAAGTAATTTACCATCATTGGTAGTTGGTATGCTTCCTGGCAATGTTTATTTATTTATTTATAAAATGTATTTATTTTGGTGGGGAGGGGGAGAGGGAGAGTGAATCTTAAGCAGGCTCCATGCCCACCATGGAGCCCAACTGGGGGGCATGGGGTGGGGAGAGAAGGAAGGGCTCCATCTATCTCACAACCCTGAGATCATGACCTGAGCCGAAACCAAGAGTTGGATGCTTAACCGACTGCACCACCCAGGCGCCCCTTATTTACTGACTTTTAAGTAATCTGTACATCCAATGTGGGGCTTGAACTTGCAGCCTCGAGATTGAGAGTCACATGCTGTACCCAGGGAGCCTGTCGGGCACCCCTAAGAGTCTTCAAATAGAACCTGGCGTTTGCAACTTCTTGAAGAGCTTGTCAATCTATGCCGTGTCAGCTAATTATAGCTGATGCTTCTCAGACTTTTACTGGGTGCCAGGCTCTGCTCAAGGCACTTTTCCTGCTTTCCCATTTAATCTGGGGCGGGGGGGCGGGGGAGGCCTTGACCACGATCCTGTTATTAGCCGCATGTTTGAAGGGAGGACCTTGAAGTACACAAGGGTTGAATAATTGCCCCAGGCCACACACTCAATCCACGGTAAAGGTGGACTTGGAACCCAAGTGGTTGAGCTACACAGCCAAAGCAGTAATAACTCAGCCATGCCACTTTTCAGCTAGTAAATGGGGAGAGTTAGAGAATGGGTACATTCCATACACTGGACCATGGATGAACCCAATTATTTTACGTTTAGGGAATTGGAAACAAGGACATTCAAATATTGACCCTACTCCTTTTCTATCTTCTGGAGCCTTCATTATTTCAACTATAAAATACATCTAGCAGGACAGATGTTTCTGAGTATTAGTATTAATGAGTCGACAATTCTAAAGGGTCATGGAAGCGTCTAAAATTATCCCATTTATCTGAAGAATCAGCTTACTTTCATTGGCACTCCACCTCAGCAGAAGAGTCGCTGGAGGATGAACGGCTGCTGAGACCACTCTGCTGCTAGTATTAGGGATAATTCAATTCCCTATATGTTAAAGGCTGTTAATCTTTGATTTTCACTTTTCCCAGCAGATACAATGGCTCCCTTTTGGCTTTCAAAACACCCTATGACTCCCCATAATCCACTTTGCAATAATTGCTCTAAAGTGTTCTGCCTTACTCTTTCTAATTTTTTAAAAGAGAAAATTATTTTGTACTTAACCAATTTTTATCTCAGCAAGATTTTTACTATACTGTTAACCTACTGACAATTTTGTTCTTCTACCACTAAGGGGCGCTGTTTCATTGATTTTGGGGGGGGGGCAGGAGGGGAGGGTGCTTTAGCTAAAGTCCCTTCTGTGTTATCTGAGTAGTTGAAATTTGGCCTTTCACATACCACCATTAAAATGCATCCAGTTATTGGAGACAAAAAAATAAACAAGAAACCCTAGTATTAAACAATACCTTTATTCAAGGAGCTCAAAGGTCTGAAATTAATTAGAAACTAAGCTTCATTGATTAATACAAAAAAAAAGGAAAATCCATCTTGTCTTAAAGCAGACTAGAAAAAAATTCAGTTATATGGATAGCCATTTATAATTCAAAAATAGAAACATTACCATTTGTCATTTATTTTTGTTTTCTATTGATGTTTCTTGATGAAATTGAATTTTCATCATCTTGTAGAACTATTATTAACAGTGGAACACCAGTCATGGCATATAGTTATTTCATTGGATGAATGTACTACAAGGAGTTTTCCTGTTTATTTTACTGTTTTGTTACTGCATGTGTTCGAATTTGTCCTGATCCTTGCAAGAAAGGACTTTGAATTCTAAAACCTTCTCATCTCAATAGAAAGGTTGTAGAAAAATGAAAAAGAGAATAAGAAGTACTTAGCCATGACCCTAGCCTCCAGGAAGCCTTCCAGGTTTGGGATAAGTATAAACAAAGTATTAAATACTTCGATTTAATCTTCATTATTTAATAAAGGCATATGAAACTACATGTTTGCATCTGGTTCTGAAGGAAGAAGCACCAGGGCTAAAAGTTAAAATTATATTTATGCTTAAGTCCCTTTGCATTTTAGACCAGAGCAAACTCGCTCTGTCGGCTCGTGTTCGATTTCCATTGCCATCTAACAAACTGACGACAAACTCCGCAACAGAAAAAAACACACTCATTTATTATCTTGCAGCTTCTGTAGGTCAGAAGTCTGGGCTTGGCTGAATTAGGTTCTCTACTCAAGGGTCCCCCAAGACAGACATCAGGGTGCCAGCTGGGCTGATTCCTTCCTGGAGCTGGGTCGGGGGAAGGGGGTCTCTTCTTTCAAGCTTACATGGTTGTTGGCAGAATTCAGGGGCTTGCAGGTGGAGGGCTGAGACCCAAGCAGCTCCTGGCCACATGGCCACTCCCTGGGCCCTCTCACATTTTCAGTCTTCTCACCGGAAGGACTCAGGCCCTTTAAGGGCTCACCTGATTCCATCAGGCCCAACCTGAGGATGATCTTTTACTTTCAGGTCAACAGATTTGGGAGCTTAATTGCTTCGGCAAAACCCCCTCACAGCAGCATCTAGATTAGAATTCGAATAACGTGGAGAAGGTGCGTGTGCACCAGGGCACAGCAACCTGCGGGGATATCTTGGAATTCTGCCTGCCCGTCTTAGTCCTTCAGGCTGCTACAGCGAAATCCTACAGACCAAGGGACTTATAAACAAGAGAAATTTAATTCTCACAGCTCTGGAGGCTGGAAGTCTGAGGTCAGGGAACTAGCATGATCCTGTGAGGCCCCTCTTCTGGTTTGCAGATTTCTCCTTGTAGCTTCATAGGGTGCAAGGGGGTAGCCAGCTTTCTGGCTTGAGCACCTCCCAAAGGCCCCACCTACCACCAGTACCATCGCCTTTGGGGATCAGGGTTTCAACATAATTTTGGAAGGACACAGACTTTCAGACCTTAGCATTACCATAATGACTTATAATAAACATTTGAACTCAATTTAAAACCATGGTATTAAGTATCTGAGAGCAGTATGGATGATGTTCTTTTTTTTAGATTTTTATTTATTTATTTGATAGACAGAGAGAGATCACAAGTAGGCAGAGAGGCAGGCAGAGAGAGAGGGGGAAGCAGGCTCCCCGCTGAGCAGAGAGCCCGATGGGGGCTTGATCCCAGGATCCTGACCTGAGCTGAAGGCAGAGGCTTAAACCACTGAGCCACCCAGGCGCCCCCAGTATGGATGATGTTCTTTTTTTTTTTTTTTTAAGATTTATTTATTTATTTATTTATTTGACAGAGATCACAAGTAGGCAGAGCAACAGGCAGAGAGAGAGAGGGAGAAGCAGACTCCCTGCTGAGCAGAGAGCCTGATGTGGGGCTCGATCCCAGGACTCTGGGATCATGACCTGAGCCGAAGGCAGAGGCTTTAACCCACTGAGCCACCCAGGAGCCCCAGTATGGATGATGTTCTTAAAGAAGAAGAGGGAATGCCTGGGTGGCTCAGTCGGTTAAGCGTCTGCCTTTGGCTCAGGTCATGATCCTGGGGTCCTGGGATCGAGTCCTGCATCGGGCTCTCTGCTCAGCAAGGAGCCTACTTCTCCCTTTGCCTGCCGCTCCCCTTGCTTGTGCGCTCTCTCTCTCTCTCTGACAAGTAAGTAAATAAAATCTTAAAAAAAAAAAAAAGAAAAGAAAAAAAGCAAGAGAACCAAGATTGTGATCTAAAACCTATATAAAAATGAATGAGGGGCACCTGGGCGGCTCAGTGGGTTAAAGCCTCTGCCTTTGGCTTGGGTCATGATCCCAGGGTCCTGGGATCGAGCCCCGCATCGGGCTCTCTGCTCCGCAGGGAGCTTGCTTCCTCCCCTCTCTCTCTCTGCCTGCCTCTCTGCCTACTTGTGATCTCTCTCTCTGTCAAAAAAAAAAAAAAAAAAAAAAAAAAAAAGAGATAATGCCATGCTGGCTTGGTTAGTTAAGCGAAGGAGGGGGAAAACTCCACCAAAACAAACCCACCTTGTATTTCTCAAGTAGCACCTGTTTACATGGCGCCCAGGATTCTCCCAGGATTCCCTGCAGGGAGTCCAGCCACTTCTGCTAACACAGGATCGACTTGGGGAGGGCAGTGGGTCCGGCACGTTGGGTGGGTAGGAACCATCTTCTTCTATTTCCCCCTTACATCCACCTAAGAGGAGTGACGTTGTATCCCCCAGATTAGGATCCTCTCTTAAAACCCCACTGTGACAGGTGGTAGAGGCTGTGGCATTTTTTTAAGATTTGAATTTCAAATGTAAGATGTCATGATCATGGGCGTCTTTCATTGCGCAGCTAGCCGCCGTCATCAAACCCGGGAGGGTGGAGGCAGCCAGTGTTTGCTGCCTTGCTTCCCTGTAGAATTGCAGTGGGGTCAGAGCCATGATTAAGGAAGCTTCTCTGATTGCAGTGTTTGGATGGAGGAAAGCAGGAGGGTTTTCTTCCCCCCCCCCCTTTTTTTTCCTGTTAAATGTGACGTTTTAAGAGATATCATTAAAAAATATTCTTCTGCCCAGGAGAGAAAAGAATTGGATCTTCAATATCTTTCATTGGAACTATAAGGCTCTTGTTAATGTTTGCCATTTTAGCCTTCAAGGCCTTATCTTCTCTGGCTTGGAGAACTGAAGGCGTTTTGATCCTCTTCCAGCTCCACAAACAATGTTCTTTAATCAGCTTGAGGCATCACTGTTGATCAGAGAAAAGCACTTCCTCCCTCCCTGAAACCAGCAGCACCTGCCAATCCCCCCTATCCAGAAGCAAGAGAGAAGGGCTGTTCTTTGAGCCCACAGAGCACTGTTATTTCAAATGTACATAGAGAATAACCTGAAACCCATTGCCTCATTAATAGACACAGAGCATAGTGGTATTTATAGACTTAAAAGCAACACCGTGGACCCCCCCATTCACCAAACATGTTTGTTAGTTTATGGCTAGTGTGAGATTGGTGATATTGGAAACATGATGTTTCATTTCCACTGGCATTCAATTCATCATCTTGGTGAAAATGCGAAAGGATCAAGAACTAAACAGGACGTAGAAATGTATTATTAGTCATATCGTTGATTACTACTGAGCAGACCGTTAGCAAACCACACTTTCCTCTTTCAAGCTACTTGTTTTAAGCTTTCTTCAATCTTAGAAGGATAGGACACACACACACACACACACACACACGAATGTATAGGATAGATACATCACATATACGATACGGACATCACAAATATGTAAGATTAGTTATGATCATCTGGGTTCGGCTGCAGTAAGAAATACCCCTCAAATCTGAGTGGTTTAGAGTGACAGACGTTTATTTTTTTGTTCACATCATATGTCCCTCTTCTCTGTGTTGTCCCTACCAAGAGACCTAGGCTGATGGAAGCTCCCTATAGTGCTTTTGTAATTGGCCAGCAGGGGACAAAGAATCAGACAGATTGTGTGCTTGCTCTTAGAGCTTCTGCTAACCTATCACTAGCCCAAACCAGTCGCTTGGCCACACTCAATTCCAATGGCAAGAGATAGAGAGCCAGAATGGAACTAAGCACACACAAGCACACACACACACCCTCACGCGCGCACACACACACACATTTTAAGGTGAAGATTTTGAAGGAGGGAAATAAATTCTATTATAGCCAAGTGAAGAGAGTCAAGTTGGATTTATCAATGTAATATGGTGACATCAATAAGTTCAGAATCAGTGAAAATGATGACATCGGCGATGTTCGTAGAATATATTGCCGTCTCGAGAAGGCTAAGTCAGAGCTTTATGTACAGACATGCAAATTTCCCCAAGAAATACTGAGTTTGAAAAAGAGCAAGTAGCCAAATACCACGATCTCATTTATTTTAAAAGACACAAAAATATGTAAATACATTTGTTTGTGTGTGTGTCTTTGTGTGTGTTTGTGTGTGTGTGTGTGTGTTTAAGTGCATAGAAAAAAGGCCTAGAAGGGTTGTTCCCAAACAGTTACTATTCATGGGGAATACAGAGGGATTTGTGTGGTGTGTAAGGGACCATCACTCTTTTCACTTTACATAATCCTGCATTGTCTGAATTAATTACATCCATTTATTCATGTATTACTTGTTGTATTAGTTTCCTAGGGCGGTCTTAACAAATTACCACACACTTGGCAAAACCGAAATGTACTCTTTCATAGTTCTGGAGGCCAGCAGTCCGAAATCTGTCAAAACCATACTCCCTCTGAAGGCCCTCGGGAGAATCCATTCCCTGCCTCTTCCAGCTGCTGGTGGCTATTGGCATTCCTTGACTTGTGGCCACGTCACTTCAGTCTCCCTCCACGATCTCATTGCTTCCTCCTCTCCTGTGTGTACCCTCTGTGTGTCTCTCATAAGGATGTTTGTCATTTTAGTTAGGAGCCACCTGCCCAGAATGATCTCATCTCAAGATCCTTAAGACTCGTTTTCCAAATAAGGTCACATTCCCCCGTTCCAGTGATGAGGACGAGGACATATTATTTTGGGGGGGGCGGGGGGGAGGAGAGAGCATCATTCAGTCCACTCCGCATGTATCATATGAAAACAATTCAAAGGAAAAGATTGAAGACAAGAAATCGTTATGAAGAGTGATTACTTCCAGAGGGAAAAATTTCCAAATTTTCCATGGTGGACTTCTATAACATTTAGAGTCAGAAAACACAGTCAAAATGATAGATCGAGACTAACAGTCACTAACACGACAAAAGCAAAACACGGCGGATCCTACTTGCATCAACCCTATTAACGAGTGCCCCAACACGTCAGAAAGGAGTAGAAAGGTCCTATCCTTAAATTTCATGATAGAGTCAAGTGGGGAAGCTTAGATATAGGGCCAGGGGGCCTTACAGCAACCGTGGGTCCTTAGAACTTCAGAGACATAAGCCTTCTCTCTCTCTCCCTCTTTTTTTTTTTAAAGATTTATTTATTTATTTGACAGACAGAGATCACAAGTAGGCAGAGAGGCAGGCAGAGAGAGAGGAGGAAGCAGGCTCCCCACTGAGCAGAGAGCCCGATGCAGGGCTCGATCCAAGCACCCTGGGATCACAGCCTGAGCTGAAGGCAGAGACTTTAACCCACTGAGCCACCCAGGTGCCCCCATAAGCCTTCTCTCATGCAAGGTAGACACTTACCCTGGGACCACGGCCTGAGGAAGAGCCATCACCCACCTCCCCAGAAGAGCGGTAAGACTTTCCTGCTGTTGGCTTGTAGAAATTATTCCCCCCCCCCCCGCCAAAAAAAGCAACATTATTGAGTGGAGGTTATTTGGGCCAGTTTCAGCCCACTGCTATGACTCGTTTCGTCTGCATTGTGTGTACAGTTTTTCCAAGTTAGTTGCCAATTATTTTCACATAAAATGTTGATTTTTGCCTTCTCCCGATCTGCTGTATGGAGCACGTGTTCTTCCATAGCAACCATCTGCTAGAGCTGGGGGTGGCCATTCCCTTTAGATGGGAACATGCGCAGCACAGTCTCTACCATTCTGTATTTCCCTGACCCAGCTCTCCTCATTTTCAGTGTCCGCTACAGGCGTGTGAGTTTGCAGGCCCTTGAAGAAGAGCATAAAAAATTGCTTTGCGGTATTACAGTGCAGTACACTACGGGTTAAGTGGGCCCATGTACCCTCTTGCTTCAAGGGAAAAACGTGTTCTAAGTTCCAAACAGCCGACAAATGAACTTGAAGGATATAACCTGTCCCCAAATTGGCGCCTCCTCTACAGCGATGTTTTATAGTCTGCCTGAACAACTAATGGAAAATGCATATCCAAATATGCGCTCAGATATCAGAAATTCAATTCCATGGGCTATTCGGGAACGAAGTTTCAAAATTCTGCCGAGAATGATTATGTTGTCTGAACTTGCATACTGGGGTGTTGTGTGTGCATTCGTGGGAGCACGGGCGTACCCTGCCTCCGCTGGCCAGAGCCTGTCCGAACCCCACAGTGAGGATTCCTAAGCCATGAGCCCAAACCAGCCTCATCATTATTGGGTCAGAACCCAGGATCTCTACCAGATCTTCTTGCTGGGATCTGTGTTGACTCATGACAGGTGTTTCCAGTGAAGCTCCTAGATTCTTTTTTTTTTTTTTTTAAGATTTTATTTATTTATTTGATAGAGAGACAGGGAGATAGGGAACAGAAGCAGGAGGAGTGGGAGAGGGAGATGCAGGCTTCCCACTGAGCAGGGAGCCCAATGCAGGGCTCGATCCCAGGACCCTAGGATCATGACCTGAGCCCAAGGCAAATGCTTAATAACTGAGCCACCCAGGCGCCCCTAGCTCGTGAATTCTTGATTTGAGTTGAGCCATTGAAGTGTGAGGAAGTGGGTTGGAGGGAGTGTTGGCTCATCTGGGGCAGGAGTCTTTTTGGGAGACAGTCCCTTTCTTTTTTCTTTCTTCTTCTTCTTCTTCTTCTTTTTTTTTTTTAATTTCCAGAACAGACTGCTAACTTTCAAGAGCTTCCTGGAGAGAATGTTCTTCCGGCTCTCATATTGGTTATATATTCAGTGAGCACCTACTCTCTTTGGGGATGAGGCTAGGACAACAAGAAAGTGGGGACCTGAATGGAGCTTGCAGACCAAAAAGAGCTTTCAATCTGATCAGGAAGTGGGGCCACAAAGAGGCAAAACATTACAGTAAAGCAAAGTGTCACCTAAAACAGAAGAGAAGCCACAGGTAATGACCTGTAAATTGCCGAGTGGATGGTGGAGACGCTGGGTGTACTGTATGCACTTTCAGGAAAGAGGAATATTGTTCTGGGCCAGATGAGGGCCAAGCAGGGCAGGTCATGACTGAGCCGAGTCTGAAGAGCAGAAGGCAAAACACCGAACGGACGTGGCAAACAGAAGGTGGCTTGGGCCACAGAGAGGTCAGAGAGGATAAGACAGCAGGACTGTGGAAGGACTTGAATGCCAAGATGCTCAATCCTCGACTTTGTTGTCTAGCCAGTGGGGACCCCAGAAAGTTTTGAGCAGAAGAGTGGTATGATCGAAGTAGTGCATTAGAAGATCAATCAGGAGGTGAGATCAGGATAGTTTGGAGGTAGGAGGAGATGAGAGCGGGGAGCAAGGCTAAAGGGGCTTGAAAAGAAGGCATAGATGGGGAGAGTCTTAAAGGGCTCGTGGCAGACAGATTGAAATGAATGGGGAAGAGGAGGGATAACTATAGATCTGGAGCTAGAAACCAGGATGGCTGCGATGCCATTGGCTAACAGAGCCACATGGGCTGATAGGTCCACTGGGAAATGGCAAGAGGAGAGGATTAATCTGAGTCCTGTATTGAAGTTCTGATGCGGCCCCCAGATGCTATGATCCAGCTCTGGTCCCACATTCTCAGCTGCTTGCTGGTGGCTTCTATCTACTTGCCTTTATCTCTTGATTTCTAGCTCAACAGGCTCAATGCCAGTAATCACATGGGACCTGTTGTGGATGCTGAAGCACGTGGTAGACCTCCAAGCCCCTCATGCCTCCTCTAGCCGGTGGCCAGTAGTCTCTGACCCAGCAGACCGCCCACTGTGTGGCCTTGCCTGGTTGAATAAGTGTTTGGTACCTGAACAATTTGAAAGACAAGCAGGGTTTATTCCAACCCATGTTTCCACCTTTGGGAAGACCCAGTGGACCTCTAAAGTTCAACAAGCTCTTTTGACTATGCTTCCAGGGTTCACCACACCCCGCTCTCAGGAAGTCCAGTACTCACAGGGAACTCTGACCTTCACAATGGAGTTCCAGTGAGTTACCCCCCCTCTGCCCCCCGCCTGACCTTTCAACTAGGCCTTCTTGAAGTCTATGAGCTCAAGTGTAGATGGGGGGGTGTGGTGGGGTAAGTCAGTTAAAGGAAATACCAGCAGTGACATCATTATGTTTCTGCTGAGTACTCGTTAATTACTGCAAAGCCTTCACCAGAATGGGGGGAAAAGCAAAGAAATGGCACCCTGACTATTTGAGTTTGTTGCTAAATGCAAAGACAACATCACCAAAGACATGCCCAGACTTCCAGAGGAACGGAGGATTCAGAGTAAAGCAGTCCTCATTCCTTTTTCATCGTCCTATTCCTTTGTCCTCTTCAATTTTCCCCTGTCAGGCATCAAGTCTTTTTTCTCTGCCCTTTGTACCCCCTCCACTTCGATCCGTGTCTCCCCTCTTTGCCCCACAACCAGTCTGTATTGATAGGCATTCCAGAAGAATTACCCAGCCTGTTTTGTGGTGGAGAGCTGAGACTGGTGACCAGCGCAACTGCTGGAATATAGAAACATGACTTTTTTCAGGTAGCATCTAAGATGCCAGTCTTAGCAGCCTCATTTTAAAAACTATTTATATTCACAAAGTCTATAATAGCATTTTTATTATGTACGCCTGTGTTTGGGGCGCGTTTTTTTTTTTTTCCCCTGCCAGTTTCTTATTATCGTTCAACACTGACTACAGCCTTAAATGATAATGAAAACAGAAATACTCCTTTTAAAAGGCAATGACTGCTTTCCATGTCCTTTAGTCTATGTGGGCTCTCCTGCCTGAAGGGGCTGGTTCGGTGTTTAAATTGTCCGCGCCTGACTCCCCCAGAGCCTGGGTTCATATGCTTGCTGTATAGACACAAGCTTTTATTCTTCTGCAGAGAATAAATTGAGCCAGTGGGTGTCTTTCAGAGGAGACCTTAAAACCTAAAGGCTTTCTGTGGCCCCTGGGGACATTAGAGTACCTGTGAGTCCCCCTACCCCACCCCATCCTTGCCTTGGGCTCCAGAGCCTGGCATGGCCCCAGATGTCACACATTTTGCTTTTGAAGAGAGATGTGTATTTGGGTCTTTCTTCCCTCAGCTCCTGTTGTTTCTTTGCTTTCATGATGGGACCTGCTGCTTTCACTCCTTAGTTTTCCAGGGTATTAAAAACGAGGAACAAAACAGCTTCCCTGGGAGTCAAAGTGCTACCTATACAAAACTTGTTATCTGTGCTCCGTTAGGATGAATAACCCACCGACTCTCTTGCCATGTATATGACTGACTTGGAATTATGGGTTGCGTCTTACAGCAGCTCTGAATGGCGTTGTCCCCTGGCTGTTCCATAAGCCAAGTCTGGAACCCCCAGGCCCCCTGAGAAAGGGTGGATTTGTGGACTCCACCCTACCTTCGTTGTTGTTGTTTTTTTTACCCTAAGCCTCGATATTGAATCTGTAATTAGTGAGGTGACAATAATACCTTCCATTTGCCATTTTATGCCTTTTCAAGAAGGCTTTGCATGTTTTTGTGCTGAGTCTCCCAACGCTTTTGGCACAGGTGGTGCAGATACTATGGCGTGATTGAATAAGGAAACACAGTGAGGTTCAATGACTTGCCCAAGTTCATACAGCCAGTCTGAGATGAACCTGGGGCTGAAACTAGATTTCCCGATTTCAGGGTGCCTGGTCTTCCTATGGCCACTGCCTTTGTAACAAACTCAAGGCAATTGGGCTTCCATACAAGCTTTCATTCAATCCTAAGATGATCTTACAACAAAGGGTGAGCAGGTATTAGGATTCTCATCTTCCAGATCAGAAAGTAGAAGCTCAGAGAGGGTTGAATGCCCAAGGTAAGATGGTGATAAACAAAAGAGGCAGAGGGACGGCCTGGGTGGCTCAGCCGGTTAAACATCTGCCTTCGGCTCAGGTCATGATCCCAGGGTCCTGGGTTCGAGTCCTGAATCAGGCTTCTTGCTCAGTAGGAGCCTTCCACTCCCTCTGCTTCTTGCTCTCTTTCACTCTTTCTCTCTCTGACAAACAAAATTTCTAAAAATAAGAATAATTTTAAAAAGAGACAAGATGTGTCCCCAGGTCTCCAAGCCCAGTGCTCTTGGTGATGCTTTGCTGGCTAATTAATGACATCACCACTCATTCAGTGGCCTTGGCCAAAACCTTAGACTCATCCTTCATACCTTCTTTCCTTTTAACCCATATATGAGCCATCAGCCTATCTTACTGATCCTATCTTAGAAATATACCCCAAATCAACCATCTCTCCCCACCTTCCCTGTTAGTGTCCTGAGCTAAACCTTTCTTTTTTTCCCGCACCTGAATGGGTGCAACCACTTAGTGAGTCCATAAAGACTCAGTGAACCAGGCCTCCCGGGAGGCACGCCCGTCTGGGTCTAGAACACTGAATCCTGGCTGGCTCGTGACTCATTTTCATCTATAGAATGTGGGACAAGTGACTCAGTGCATTTCTGGCCTCAGCATCGAGAAGGCGTCTGTGTTTCTGAGACCCTGAGCCACCTGTGAGGAATCCAGCTACTCTGCTGGAGAGTCTCAGGGATGAGGCCCCATGAAGACGTCCTTTGAAGAAGGGGAGAGGCCCCAAGACTGCATGGAGTGGGAGAAAGGCCCAAAGTCAGTGTCCCAGCTGAGCCCAGCCTTTTCAATATCTCCCGCAAAGTTGCCAGAAATATGAATGAGTGGCACGGATGTGTCAGGCAGTTGTACCCTCCTGTGACAACAGTCCGGTTAATTTCATTAGGAGCGGAAGAGCCAGCCAGCTGACCCCAACCGACTGATACAACGATGAGTGACGATAACGTGGTTGTTGTTCTGTGGCACCAACTTTTGGGTTAGTTTGTCAGGAGGTAGACAATTAAACATCTAAAGGGTCTCCCTGCTTGCACTGCTTCTTGCCACCAGTCTGTTGGCTCCCCAGAAAATTTCTTTTAAAATTATAAAATACACATACCATAAAATTCACCATCCTAGGGGCGCCTGGATGGCTCAGTCAGTTAAGTGTCTGACTCTTGCTCTCAGCTCAGGTCTTGATCTCAGGCTTGTGAGTTCAAGCCCATGTTGGGCTCCACACTGGGGGCATGGGGCCTACTTAAAAGAATTCACAGTCCTAACCCATTTTTAAGTATACAGTTCGGTAGTTAAGTACGTTGATATTGTTGTGCAACTTATCTCCAGCATGGCTTTCATTTAGCAAAGCCGGAGCTCTACATCCATTCAATAATAACTCTATTCCCCCTCCCTCAAGCCCTTGGCAACCACCGTGCTGCTTTCTGTTTCTAAAAATCGGACCCTTCCCTCAGGTAAGTGGAATCACGTGGTGTTTGTCTCTCGTGGCTGGCTCGTTTCACGCAGTCAGGCATCCTCTACGTTGCCACAGGTCAGGATCTCCTTCCTTTGGTTGCTTCTACCTTTTCACTCTTGCGAATAGGGCTGGTATGAGCAGGGATGTACAAACTGCTCTTCAAGACCCTGCGCCCAGTTCTTTTCAACATATACCCAGAAGTGGAATGGCTAGATCATTTGGCAGTTCTGTTTCAAAATTTTTTGAGATGCCGTCAGACCCAGAGGATTTGAAAATAAATATTCTGTCACTCCCTTGCTCAACACCCTCTGCTGACTTTTCGTTGCTCTTAGAATAATATCCAAGACCCTACTGTGACCTGTAGCCCGTGGCCCCCTCACCAGCCTCATGTCTTGCCACTCTTCTTCCTCTCTCTGCTTTGGCCATATTTTGCACCTTCCTGCTTCTTGTCAACCCAAGCTTGGCCCCAGGACAGGGAGTTAGCGCTTGCCACTCGGCCTTCAGGGCCGTTCCCTGGTTACTGACACGGCTCACACCCTTGCCTCATTCAGGTCTCAGTTCAAATGTCCCCTCCTCCAGGGAGGCCTTCTCTGACCACCCAATTTAAAACAGCCCCCCGTCATCTGTATATCTTTATTTTTTGTGTATTTATTTATGTTAATTTTATGATTTTTAAATATTTTTAAAAGGGTGAGTGAACGAGAGAGAGAGAGAAGAAGCAGAGGGAGAAGGAGAAGCAGACTCCACTGCTGAGCAGGGAGCCTGATGCAAGACTTGATTCTGGGACCCTGGGATCAGGACCTGAGCCAAAGACAGTCGCTTAACCAAGTGAGCCACCCAGGTGCCCTATCTTTATTTTTATTTTTTAGTTTTAAAAATTATTTTATTATTATTATTTTCTAAAGATTTTATTTATTCATTTGACACAGAGAGACACAGCAAGAGAAGGAACACAAGTAAGGGAAGTGGGAGAGGGAGAAGCAGGATCCCCACCCAGCAGGGAGCCCGATGCGGGGCCCAATACCAGGACTCTGGAATCATGACCCGAGCAGAAGGCAGACGCCCAATGACTGAGCCACCCTGGCACCCCCTATCTTTATTTTTAATTCATCATTTAATCTCTGTCTGATAAGCAGGGAATTTATATTACTGGCACACACACATACTACTAACTACATGCCTTGTACTATATTGAACACTTTGAATATGTTGATATACTGATCTCAACAGCAACCTTGTGAATTAGGAATTATTATTATTATTATTATTATTACTACTACTATTATTATGTCCACTTTACAGATGAGAAAACTGAGATACTGATGTTAAATAACTTCCTTAAGAGTCTATAGCTAGTGATTGATAGAGAGGAGATCAAACCAAGGCAGCTGGGATCCAGAATCTACTGTGTTCTACTCATCTCATTATACGTGGATATTTGTAGGGGTGCCTGAGTGGCGCAGTGGGTTTTAAGTGTCCAATTCTTGGTTTCGGCTCAGGTCGTGACCTCAGGGTTGTGAGAACGAGCCCCACGTTGGGCTCCGCACTCATCAGGGAGTCCACTTAAGACTCTCTCTCCCAGGGGTGCCTGGGTGGCTCAGAGGGTTAAGCCTCTGCCTTCAGCTCAGGCCCTGGTCTCAGGGTCCTGGGATCAAGTCGCTCATCAGGCTCTCTGCTCAGTCGAGAGCCCGCTACCCCCACCCCCGCCTGCCCTTCTGCCTGCTTGTGATCTCTCTCTGTGTCAGATAAATAAATAAAATCTTAAAAAAAAAAAAAAAAGACTCTCTCTCCCTCTCCCTCTGGCCATCCCCACCGCTCTCAAATAAATAAATTAATAAATCTTTAAACAAATAAATGGATATGTGTAAAAGATGTAGGCATTGCGTATGTGTTTGTTTGTTGTCCGTCTCTCCTGTCCGTGTAAGCTCTATAAGGGCAGGAACTTTGTTTCATTCACTATCCTCCAAGACTTAGAACAGTGTCTAACACATACCAGGTTTTCAATGAAAAATGCTTTGAATGAATGGATGAGCGGGTTCTCTGTATTAGGCGGCCATCAGCACTTGTCAGTGCCTTCATGATCCAAAGACACGGGTGGACAGAGTTTTACAGTGGTCTGGATCTGATGTTTAAAGAATGTAAGCTCTCAGTTGTTTGGTTGTACCAGAAAGGTATAGCTTGCCAAATAGAGCAGAAAGCTATAGTAGATACTCAATAGTCATGTATTCAGTAAATGAGCTGTGAGATTTTGAGGATTAGAGACCGGTCTCTGTTTTATCCCCATATCCCTCCCAGCCCTTGGCCCGCTGCTGGGTGGCTCGATCTTTGTTGCTGTTCTGTAAAAGAGGAATTTGCCGGGTGGACCTAGCCTACTGTGTTGTGGCCACGTGTAGTAGCCCTACTTGTTTTTGAGGAGTAGCTACAAGGAGACCAGTGTGCCAATTCCAGGCCAAAGACTAGGTTGAGGGAGATACCATTCCCAGGATTTTTTTTCTTTTATTTCCTTCGATCCTTCCCATCAAAAACATCGCTCTTCATAGGATTTAGTGTCTGCTTGTCTTAGATGCCGAAACAAGTTTCTAAAACAGGGTTTTAGAAAATGCTCATGATTTCCTTTGTCCTTCTCCTAAAGAACTTCCATCACGTAAAACACACCTCCTCTCTGCGGCTTCTGGAAGACCCGGGACGCCAGAGGTCTGCCCGGTCCTTTGCACAGAGAAATTGCTCTGTAAACAGAGGCTGAATGAATGCATGTCTTGTTCTCTTTAGAAACCGCCGCTGGGAACTCAGTTCCACAACTGGTTAGCTTTCACCTGGGATCCACCTGTGGTTCAACGCATTATTTTTTTTCCTGTCTAGTTTCAGATACACTTAGGAGTCCTCCCAGTACCTTTACCATCAGATCGTCATCGCAATGTAGGTCAGAAGTAAAGAAGAGCAGTCTTATTGAAGAGTGGCATCAACACATTAAAGGGTCCCCCCGTGACCTTAAGGACTCAATGCAGCTTTTTAAAATGGCTAATTTATACACTGGGCTACTCCGGCTCACCCCGGCATACTGGCTCGCATTATACAGGCAAGTAGATGGGACACGCACATAATAGGTGGTGGCTGGGCTCAGTGATGACCTTATTTTCACTGATAAAGACAGATTTCATAATTCACTGGTGGCGATGCCAGTCTTTTATCTTTCCCCAGACTCATGAGAATCCAAGTCACATCCCCGGAGCCTGCTCTGTGTGTGACAAGGAAACCCAGGCGGCCAATCATCGCAAAGGTGATTCATTCATTTGCATTCAGATATCCTGTTGGCTAAAAAGCAATAAAAGTGTTTGGGGCTTTTTTTCCCCCCATGCTATAAAAAGTGGCTTACTGGTAAAATATACGCCTTCACTCATCTCACAGAGCTGCTATAAAAAATAACACTTGGCAGCGGGAAGTGGGACTTCGCTTGAGAAACTAATGTGTATAAATAATATTTATACATTTCTTAGATGGCCATGGACACTTGTCAAGGCTTTTGTGTTCCAGAGACTCATACGGATAACATTTGCTAGGGTGTGGGTCTTGATTTTTGAAGTGTATGAATGGATTTACAGAACGCAAGATTGCAGAATGAAGTGGTAAGAGACACAAGGGGCCCGGAACAGCAGGGGGTGGTGTGAGGTGAAGTGTTCAATCTGGCTCTCATGCCATCATGAGAAAACGCTGTGCTTTCTTTCCTCCGCATTCCCTGCCTGCATTTGTTCCCTTTCAGATCTGATCTGCCTGCCCGTGCCTGCTTCCACCTTTGGCGCTGTCCTTTGAGCCCTGACTTTGGCCAAAGAGGCCTGTTGAGGGCCAAGCAACCCAGACAGGGTCCCCAGAACCCTGGGCAGATTCCAGAAGATCTGAAGTTGTTCAAGGCAAATGAAGAAACAGTATCAGGGCAGTGCAGGATGGAGTGTTCTGGGATTGCCAAAAGCTGGTTCCCCTGCTGGGGCAGAAATCCAGTAGGGGAGCCTAGATGTTGATTTTCAAAGCGGGAGCTGTGTCTTCCTTTATGCTCTGCACTGTGCTAAGTACAATGTTGGTGCCAGATAAATGTTAGTAGCAGCAGCCGTAATGATGATGACAATACGGCGGGCTCGCCCCGCCTCCTGCATGGCAAGGGAGTTTCAGAGATTCAGCCATTTCATGTGTTTGATGTCGGCGGACCCAGCGTCCCGGCCCCCTGGTATTTGTCCTGTTCCCCCTTCTGTTTGGAAAGACTCTGGGGAGGTAGCAAAGAGCTCCCTGAGGCCAGAGCTTCCTGCATGTTCATCTTTAGAGGAGTCACTCTGAGAACAGGCCAATCCACCTCCTGTGTCTTGTCTGCCAATTAGACGCCTCTGTCCACAGAGACCCTTCAAAAAAACAACAATGATACCTTCGTTTTAATTATTCTCTTTCTTGGTCTCACTTCAGGACTATGCCTTTTAAATAAGTTACACTGGACTTTCTTACTTCTCATCTCGCTCCTAATTAAGGACGGTAGGGGGTTTCCTTCGGTCTTATTTTCTTATAATTTTAATTACACTGATCTTGGCTTAAGACAGGACCCATTGAAGTGTTGAGAAGATATGTATTTTCTGGTTCAGTGAGTTTTTTTCTCCATGCCTCATAGAAGAGGGCATCATTGGACACAGGGCTTCTCTGCCCCCAAATCTTGCGAAGCTGGAGTTGCCACGGACAAAGGACAAGGTGCCCTATTGGGGACTCCAGCAGCTGCAAGGGGCTCTTGTGTCTTTGGGGGGCCTGGCGTTTTGTCACAAGGAACAGCGGTCATGATGAAAAGTCGAAGTTGGAATGTCAGCCCCAGGAAATGCTCCACGGGAATGCAATGGGGGCCCACTCTAAAAAGGAGAATGATCTGCCAGGCGCTCTTCCCTGCCGTCCCCAGCACTTGGCCTGCTCAGGCACAGAAGGGCTGTCTTGCCATTTCTCTTCCTCCTCCTCTTCCTTCTAGATCCTGGTCCAGCATGGCCTTCTTGGAGCACTGCCGTTCTCTCCTTCCTGGGGTCCACATGAGTCAGTGGTAAGAGATGATGAGCACCAGGAGACCAAGGCCGAGGTTTGAGTCCCAGCCTGGCCAGTACTGGTCATGTAGTCTCGGGCAGATGATTTACCTGTCGGGCTTTGGGGTCCTCTGCCAAAAAAGGGGGATCACGATATCTGCTTGGCAGGGTGGTTGGGAAGGTTGCCTATGACAATGGATGCTAAGGAAGAACGCTTCCTGGCACGAGCTAGGCTGCTCCCTACACCTTTTTTTTTTTTTGGTCCTTTTCCTTTGTCAGATGGGTATGGGTGAGTACCTGGCAGGGTGGGCAGATATCCGGAGGGCTGAATAATAAAGACAGGAATTCCTGATCTCTCTCTCTCTCATGTGTGATAGTTGATCACATACAACGTCTATCTTGTCTTCTCTGCCGGTTCATCCTTCTCTCGTGCCCTTTTTTCCTGCCTTCTCTTTCGTAAAGTTTCCTCTGATTGCTTCAGTCTCCATCCATCCTGCCCAACCCTTCTGCTTCAGCCACAGAGCTGAACACTACATGATAAACCATCAGGTTTTGTGTGTTAAGACCTTCTTTCTCTAATCAGCCCAGTTCCTTGGAAAGGGACGAAGCATGATTCTTTTTCCTGGGGCTTTGCAGCATCTAGTACCATGTGCCAGGCATGCAGGAAGTGTTTAATAATTGATTATTAAGTGAAGTGCCTTTACTGGTCCTACCAGAGGGCAGAGACTGTATTTTATATGTTCTTTGCGTCTCCATGACAGTTCGAGTGTGAAGCAGCCTGACACTCAGGTACTCAATTCAACATTTGTCAAGTTAAAATTACCTTTTGTTTGAGAGATGGCTTTGAAGGCTGCTTGATAAGGAAGTGTAGCCGGAGACCAAGGAGTAAACGCGGAATCTGCAGATGGTTCTAAAATGCTGGGGATTTGGGGGAAGATAGAGCTTCCTTGAGAGCAGTTTGTAGACCAGCCCCTGGGAGGGTAGAAGGAGCATCACATAGGGAGTTTGGATTCTTGGCTTTTGGTCTCAGCTGGGACAGTTGATCTGCTATGGCCAGGAACCAGGTCTGGAACCAGGTGGCCCTCTGGCTTTGGTAAAAAAAAAAACAACAAGTTTTTTGACTTAGGTTCCATTTGGAAACTTGTCACCTCTTGCTGAGCCTCTTGATGGACCTCAGTTTCTTTGGATAATTTGATCTTGGCCCATAATCCTTAAAGAGACAAAACTTTGAAGGAGGCCAATTTGCATTGGATTGAAAGTCAATTGGTCTGTGGCAAGAATATGAAACTAGGGGGCGCCTGGGTGGCTCAGTGGGTTAAGCCTCTGGTGGCTCAGTGGGTTAAGCCTCTGCCTTCGGCTCAGGTCATGATCTCAGGGTCCTGGGATCGAGTCCTGTGTTGGGCTCTCTGCTCAGCAGGGAGCCTGCTTCCCCCTATTTCTGCCTGCCTTTCTGCCTACTTGTGATCTCTCTCTCTTAAATAAATAAATAAAATCTTTAAAAAATATATGAAATTAGGCCTCTGCTGAAGGTGAGGCAATTATTTTTCAATTATCCCCTCCCTCAGAGGCAGTTGTGGGGCTGCTCATCTTGGAATGGTCCTGAGAGGGTGACCCTCTGTGTTCCCTAAGTGTAACCAGGACACTCAGCTGGTCCCTTCTCCAGGCTGCTCTCGGTCTATCCACTGGCCTGTAAGGAGGTTCATTGTCCTTCTACTTGTGTGCACAGCCCTGGCTCCATCCGCTTTTGGGATCCTGGATGAAGGACTCCTGCAGCTGGTGGCCAACTTGTTCCCTGACCTTGGGAGCTCAGTTCTGCAAGCCTTTGTGCCTCCCGGTGTCCACTTGCCACAGAGGACGCTCCAGGAACTGTGAGATGTGGCCCAGGAGGCTACCACATCAGCAACCACGAAACCCAGCAAAAACACAGCCCCAGACTCTGACCTTGAGCTAGTTTCAGGGCTTTTCTGGAAGCAACATGCTGGAGTGGCCCAAACACAGCAAACCAGGGCGCAGTGAAGTTTTGTTTTGGTAGCGTTTCCCACAGCCTTGTTTCTCTTTCACGCGGCCTGATTTCTTTCTTTCTTTTGCACTCTCCTTGCCCTTCCGACAGTGAAGGGCAGGAATCCTTCCCAGCCAAGCTTGAGGAGCCCTCCATGGCAGCAAAGGAGCCACCGTGGAGGGGCTGTCCAAGTGCACAGCCCACACACTTCTATTAATTCACAAAGCACTCTCCAAGAGG
Source organism: Mustela nigripes (assembly GCF_022355385.1). Taxonomy (NCBI): domain Eukaryota; kingdom Metazoa; phylum Chordata; class Mammalia; order Carnivora; family Mustelidae; genus Mustela; species Mustela nigripes. The sequence goes on along the minus strand of NC_081569.1, from coordinate 45,793,139 downwards.
GAGCCAGACAAGCAGTGTTATTATTATCATCAATTACCCCGCACTGAAGAAACTGAGGCAGCTAAGGGAGAGAGGGCAGAGGAGCTGGCTCATTCACGGGAGGAGGAAGGAGGAGGCGGGGGAGGTGCGCGCAGCCTGGGACAGGCTCCCTCCTTGGCGTACCTGCTTGGAGGGGAAGAGGTGAACGGATGCCCAGCCTCAGAGAACCGCCTTGCAGACCACGCACCCTGCCTCCTGCCGTTTTCTTTTTGGGTCCCTAAATCGAATACATTTTGATTCAATTTGGATGTTCTGGATTAGTGGAAGGGAACGAGGTTTAAAAGAGGTCAGCTCCATTACTCAGCATTATTAATGATGTTGTCGACTGTTAAAATCTCAAAAAACTAGGAAACTAATAAATTTTACATATTGAAAAATCACAGATGGATCAGGCAAATGGATAAATTCTTGAAAGTATTTAATATCTGTTAAGAGGACAGAATGATAAATTCAATATTGAAAACCAATATCAGATTCACAATTACAGGCCATTTATCATAACCCACTGCGTGGACAGCACCTCATTGCAGGGACCATGGTGTGATTCATAAGCAGAGACCCGGAACAAGTCCGTACGAAACGAGAAATAAATCTGCTTTACATATTGGAAACTTATTTCCACTTCCTATCTTTATTGCCAACAATAATGTTAGCTTTCAAGAACAAATTGTTACACATTAAACCCATGCATAATGAACCCAATTGAGTAAAAAACTTCCCTAAGAAGAGCTTTAAATTATTCCAAATTGGGTTATTAGCTTTAACTCTAATTCCTCTGAGAGGGCCCACCAATCTTAGAGTAAGTTTCAGCACTTAACCAGATAGTTGGTTTCCCAGGTTGGGCCCCGAGGTTCTGGCTTTGACCTTTCTTCTCCTGCCCCTCTCCTCCCCTGAAGAGGTCACATGGTCAGGCTAAGGCATGGACATGATAGTATTTAACAGAAGTGTTAATTAAGCAAATTGTAAGAACATTGCAATTTAGCTTTTTTATTGTAAGATGAATGATTCTGCATACTTTCAATATTTGAGTACCTATGAGTAAATGGAATGATTTGAATTCGGACCCTTGCATGTCCTGCTTGGGACACCAGCTCAGATAATGTCTTTTTTTTTTTAAGATTTTATTTATTTGACAGAGAGAGAGAGAGAGTGAGCAGAAGCAGAGGGAACAGCAGGCAGAGAGAGAAGCAGGCCCCCCCACCCCCTGCCATGTGGGGCTCATTCCCAGGACCCTGGGATGTCTGTCACTTAGGTGCCCCTCAGACAATGTTTTAAACTAAACACATCCTGGGCAGGGAGGTGATTTGACTGTGACCTCTCTAATTTCTCCAGTTGCCAAGCTGACATTTGTTTAAAAAACACACAGGGTGGATTTAAAAATTTTTTTTCCCCTGATCTCAAGATTGAGGGGCTCAAGGGGCACCTGACTGACTCTGTCAGTGGAACATGAAACTCTTGATCTCAGGGTTTTGTAAGTTTGAGCCCCATGTTGGGTGTAGAGCTTACTTAAAAGTGAAATCTTTGAAGAAAAAAAAAAAAAGAATGAGGTGCTCAAATGTAGAAAATCTGGAATGTGTAGGAGGGAAAAAGCCTGGTCCTCTCATGGAGGTCACCAATTACATTTTGACATGTGTCTTTTGCATTTCTCTTTCTCTCTCTTTTGCTGTGCATTTTTATATATATACAATTTTCTAGCCCATTCAATCATAATATTGATGCTCATATAGTACTCCATCATTTTATAATGAACCCTTTTCCTAATGTCAAGCACTTAGCTTGCTTCACAAACTTTTCTCCAGTAAAAATAGCATTGCAATAATCATCTTTGTGCATTCATCTTTGGGTGAATTTTTGATCATTCTTTAAGACTTATTCCCAGAAATCTCATTACTGGGTTAAAGAGTGTGAACATTTAAAAACTTTTGATATATACTGAGGCTGAAAAGAGAATTTGATGTAAACCCCTCATTCATGGATTTATTAATTGTTTGCCCAAGCTGCTGGCACAGCCCAGAAATTAATATCATGGCTTTGGAGTCAGATCTGTCTGCGTTCAAGTTCCAGGTCTGCTACGGACTAGCAGGGAGACTTAACCACTTGGACCCTCTGTTGCCACATTTGTAAAATGGGCATCATGATACCTCTTGCTTTGGTTTTTGTGAGGATAAAATGGGACAGCGCCTATCAGATTCTTAGCACGGTGCCCCCGACACACAATAAACACTCCATATGAGGCAAATAGTAGTGGTCTTTATGCATTTTTTGTGGTAGAATATTATATTCTTATAACATGTTTTAAAATATGTAATTTAATATTTTGTCCTTATAACATGTAATATATATATAAAGCCATCATGTAACTTTAAAACCCTTAAGGTTTGATAATATCCTCCATTATCTCCAGAATAAAATTCGAACTTGTCAGTCAATATCCTTCACCCTCAGAGCCCAGCTCACGTCTCCAAACTTCTCTCCATTATGTTTGCTCCAGCTGCCGGCGATGTGTGCCCTTCTGGAGTGTTGCCATGCACCTCCTATCTCGGTGCCCACGTCCCTTCTCCTTCTAGCCCATCCTTCCCCGTCTTCTTCTTCTTCTTTTTTAAAGATTTATTTATTTGAGAGAGAGAGCGAGCGAGAGAACATGGGTGCACAGAGGAAGAGAATCTCAAGCAGACGCCTCCGAGGGCAGGAATCAATCCCAGGACCCTGAGATCAAGAGTCAGATGCTTGGGGCACCTGGGTGGTTCAGTGGGTTAAGCCTCTGCCTTTGGCTCAGGTCATGATCTCAGGGTCCTGGGATCGAGTCCCGCATCGGGCTCTCTGCTCAGCGGGGAGCCTGCTCCGCACCCCCCCCACCTCTGCTTCCCTCTCTGCATGCTTGTTGATCTCTGTCAAATAAATAAATAAATAAATAAATAATATCTTTAAAAAAAAAGAAGAGTCAGATGCTTAACCAATAGAACCACCCAGTCACCCTACGTCCTTTCCCTTCTTTTTACTGTTTGCCAGACTATACTCATGGATTCAGGTGTGGCTCGGGCTCCACCATTTCCATCAGGCCTTTCTGATACAACCCATGGCAACGTGAATATGCTTGTCCTCTGGGCTCGCATGGAGTCTTGTGTGCACCTGGGTCGCGGCGTTTCCCAGTCTCACGTATTACAGTAGGTAAGATGTGTTTCCGTCTCTCCCACCAAACTGGGACCTCTTTAAACATTAAGGTCAGGGACTCCTGGGTGGCTCAGTTTGTTGAGAGGCTGCCTTCAGCTCAGGTTGTGATGCTAGGGTCCTGGGATCGAGTCCCACATCCGGCTCCTGGCTCAGCAGAAGGCTTGCTTCTCCCTCCCACTCTGCCTACTGCTGTCCCTGTTTGTACTCTCCCTTTCTGTTAAATGAATAAATAGAACCTTTAAAAATTCTTTAAAAAAAAACAAAACAAAAACTTTAAGATCATGTCCTATTAATCTTTGCTTTCCTTCATGTCTATTACACAATAGAGGGACTCAACAGAGGTTTGTTCAACATAACATGGCTGGGTGGATAGGACCAGAGAAATCCATAAATGACATTCAAAGGCAAATTGAATTTCAACTGAATTGCGAACTGATTGGACTTTAATTTTTTATTTATCATGAGATTTAGGTTGTACTTTGTGCAATTGTGAAGTGTTTCCTAAGCCTTGGGATACTTAACACTATTTGCAAAGTATTTCCAGGCAAATTATTGAGATTTAAAAATGTGCAAGGAATTTCAGAGGACCCTCTATAAACATATATTAACATATCTCTGGGGAGATTACAGCATCTATTCATTACATAGGTGGGGATACTGAAGCCTGGGAAAGAGAGACGGTGGAGGTATTGGGACCCTGAATTTCCTGCCTTACTTAATTCATACTATGGTTAAAGCTGGAGTTTGAAGCAGTTTTCATACTGACTCTATATACCACTTAACTAGCCATGGTCAAGTATCTGGGTCATGTCTAATTGACAAGGATTATCATTATCAGTATTTTTATTTTTGTCCGTTTGGCTCTGTGTGGGATCTCCAATACCTAGAACAGTGCTTGGCACATCAGAGGCACTCAATCAATATTTGCCCAATGACCAACTAAATCAGCAATCACATTTGGTATGACCCAATCTGCATCCGCTTGGGGTTGTTTAGTTCGACTTGACAAATCATTACAGAGTGCTTTCTGTTTTCCAGACACCTTGCCAAGGAGGTGAGGGTATGAAGACGGATAGCATACCGTTCCTGTCTTCACAGTCTCAACGTCCAGCGTGGGGAGCAGACGCATAACAGATCAATGCTGCGCGCAGTGATTAGTGGTAAGAGAGGCCTATGGACAGGGTTTCAGGAAACCCAGAGGACGGATATGCGGTGCAGCCCAGGAGCTTCAAGGAAAACTTGCTATGGACCATCTGCCTGAGCTTGTCTCCCTGGATGAGTAAAAGAGGTTGAAGAAAGGTGGAAGGGTATTCCAAGCAGAGGAGACCTCACTAGCGAAGACAGAGAGAGGACACGTCATTCATTAATTCATCATTCTTGATGGCCTACTGTGTTCCAGATGTTGTCGTAGGTGCTAGATGCGTGGCAGCAGGCCAAACGAAGTCCCTTTGTCATATAGCTTGTTGTCCAATAGAAACAGGGCCTGCAAGCTTTCAGCATTGCTGGAGGACCAAGAACAGGGCAGGGAGTGGGGGCAGTTTGTTTTATGTGAGAGTTAAGTTGATACTACCTACTTCCACAAAGGATTCGAGGCATGTTTAAAAAGCTAAGGATCTGGGGTGCCCGGGTGGCTCAGTTGGTTGAGTATCTGCCTTCGCTCAGGTCATGACGCCAGGGTCCTGGGATCGAGCCCCATGTCCTTCCTCTCCCTTTGCCCTTCCACCCCTGCTCGTGCTCTCTCTTTTTCTCTCTCTATCTCAAATAAATAATAATAATTTAAAAAAGCTAAGGATTTGCCAAATCAAGCTGCCACTGGGCGGGAGTCCCAGACCCCCTCCTAAGGGGGAGATTCTTCTGCTTCCCCCAAAGTCTCTCGATCGCTGGAGGGAACTGCTAGCAGGGATGGAGAAAGAGGCTGTCCCCAGACCTTGCGTACCCCCAGCAAATCCCTTGGGTCGACTTCATAATTTGGGTTGTGACACAGGGCAGTGAGAGCCTGGCACCTGGTAAGAACTTTATAAATGCTGGTTGAATGAAAGCATGAGGACGATGACTTTATTTGTAAAGCAAAGAAGTAACCAATCCCTTTGAGTATTGATCTGAGTCTATGGACGAGGAACATTATGAGCTTTCTGGAAAGAAAGATGACTCCTATGCCAACACCTTGCTCCACTCCAGTCAGAGGATAAATAACCAAAAACAAAACCCATGTGCCTTCATGTCCAAGTCCAACTCTTGATCCCTCCAACACGAGGCCAGGCACTGTCTGAAACCTTGGAGATATTGAAATGCCTTTATGGAATTCACTGTCCAGTGGGGGCGGGTAGACCCGTGAACGGATAATCATATGACAGTGAGAAGACTACTAATTGATGCAGGTAAACTGATAGGGTAGAGGGGCCAAGAAAGACCTTGTCAGTGACCAGACTTTTAAAGGACAAGACTGGAGTTTGCCAAGCTTGAAAAAGGTTGGGAAGGGCGTTCAGGTCCTGAGAACAGCAGAAATAAAGTTGGGTAGGCAGGAGGTAGGGGGAAGCAGAACATTGGGTGAAATTCACGACGTTTGGATAAACTGGCATGACTATCAGGTAGGGTGTAAGGGTTGGCGACTGTTGAAGGTGAGGAACGGGGGATGTGTTTAGAGATATACTTTCCCCAGTTATCTGCTGCAAATGCAAGAAAAATAGTATCAAGAAGTATGATTACACACATTTGAGTCAGAGGCTTACTTTCCACCTAATGGTTTTATTATCATTACCATTCTCTTGACAGCATTCATTTACATGTGCTCTGGACCCCAAATCAAAGCAAATCAGAATATGACAAAGGTGTGTCAGTGAGATGAGGTTTTTGATGGAGGATGCATTTTCTCTCTTTTGTGAGTAAGCAGTTTACATCCCGCTGGGTTGCAGACTGCTATGGCATAAGGACCATTTCCACTGATTTCACTTTGGCCCCTAACAAACCACATTTCATAATTACCTTTTACCTAGACAGCACCATTAATATAATGGTAACTTACATAAAATCTGCATACGTGGATATGCTAAGTTCATTCATTAACTTCCAGAATCTCAAATCCTCCAAGGACTTTCAGGAACCTTCATGACGCCCCTGAAAGCTGCGTTTTGCATCTGATTCTCTCATTTCTGTAAAAAAGATTCAGAAATTCATGTTGCTTGTCTGCAGTCCGCTGAGTTCCTTCTCTTGGACAAATTGGTCTTGGACAATGTACATCCCATAAATTGCTTCCACGGCATCTTGTGCTTGTAGGAGGACTACGGGCTTAAGATGTGCTACATTTCACAGCATCACATTTGGTCTCTTTTCCTGGTAAACATGGAGGCAAGAGAACAGACCCAATTCAACTTTGCCAGGATGCAAGGAAATTCAGTGTCTCCATGCCACATTTCTTTGAGCATCATAACAAATAATAGCGTAATAATGTCATGACAACAACCTATAATTTAAATAAATCCATGAAAATGTACAATGGAGAGATTTTCAGCCCTGGCTTCTGAGAATTCAAATTCCATTTAATTCCCAGTTTAGTGCCATTGGTCCTTCTCACAGTTCTACGTAAATAGATCTCTACCGAGCTCATTAAATATTCCATCCATATTCAAAGTTTTTAACTATTGAACACAATCTAATAAATACAACCAAGCTAATCAAGACTTTGATTGGTGGCTGTGTGTTCATAAAAAGCTCGTGAGGAAAGTTATTCCACTTGGGTTTAATTTGGATCCTTGGTCTCCCTCCCCTGTTTTTGAGTGAGGGCAGGAATTATACGTGTGTGCAGGTGTTTTGAGTTGTGTTGGTGTGGACGCAGGTGCGCTGGGCTGTTTGTCTCTTGGTGATCTGGGTGCCGGGCCGGATTGCTGAGTGTAGGTATGTCAGAGGTTGTGTCTGGTGTACTGCCAGGGTGTGTTACATGAGCGGGGGTAACACTAGTGGGTTCCCTTGGTTGCTGCCTCCTCTGCGGTTTCTTCTCTGTGTCTTGTCAATGGCTCGGTCACAGGGATCCCACAGTCCCTATAATTATTTGGAGGGTATCTGAAGGTTGCTTTTTCTCAGGGCTGTGTAAGTAAAAGTTAGTGCCTGAGAGCCAGTGCTTTCTTTTGGCTGGAAGGTGGTCCTTGTTTGCATTACCCTAGTGCCAGCCCTACAGTGCAAGACTCCAGTGGGTGGAGCTCCGAGCAGACTTGAATTCAAATGCGGGTTCTATCACTTTGGCTTGGACCCTCAGTTTCCCCTTCTGTGAAAGAGGGGGTGATACTGCCTGTTATAGATTATTGCCGGGAGAGTTAAATGAGACCCTATGTATACCTCAGTAATAAACTGTAGACATGGGGGCGCCGGGGTCGCTCAGTCAGTTAAGAGTCTGCCTTTGGCTCAGGTCATGTTCTGAGGGTCCTGGGATCGGCCCCCGCATCGGGCTCCCTGCTCTGAGGGACTTCTGCTTCTTCCTCTCCCTCTGTCTGCCTCTCCCCCTGCTTGTGCTCTCTCTCTGCCAAATAAATAAATAAAATCTTAAAAAAGGTGAACTGTATTTTATTTATTCTTTTAATAAGGCTAAGCCCCTTGTAATAGACGTGGAGGTAAGTAAGACCCCAATTACCTTCAGGTGTGGTGGGAAGATAGACATTTCTCAAGCAAACTAATACAGCAAGTTGCAGTGGAGGAGGTGAAATCTTTCCGTCATTCAACAAATCCCAGTCATCCCCTGATGTGTTCTCTGTGGCTGTTCCTCCCTGGGACTTTAAGCCACGGCTCTGCCGAAAACAAGATGGGAAAAGGCAATCCCTCAGCAAGGAGAAGAGGGAGAGGTTAGGAGAACAAAGGGAATTCCCTGTACACTTGAGCAGAGGAAAGGTGGGGAGCTCTGCGGCTGGAGTCCTGTGTCCTAGCCTTCTGAAGTTCATTTATTTCTAAAAATGAGAAGGCCCTCCCACTTTGGTCACCAGAGTTTTGGTGTTTGGAGATGGCAATGAGCTGGGTGTCATGTGCCATTTCACGGGAGAAGAGACACTTGGGAGAAGGAAGGATAGGAGAAGCCGAGGGGGAAGGGAGTGAGTGGGAGCAAAGGCAATGACGTCTATTCTGCTTGGGCTCTATTTTCTGAGTGACCCTGAGCCAGGCGATTCTTCTTTCTGAGCCTGGATTTCCTCCTCTGTATGACGGGGATAGTAGCAGTGTCTATCTCATTATTGTTCCCATTTTGCAGATGAGGACACTGAAGCAGAGAGGGATTAGGTAATTCACTCGCCCTCACATAGCTAACAAGTGATGGAGCCAGAACTTGAACTCAGGCACGTGCCTTGGGGGCCTCTGCTCTGCATCCCCTCACTCCACTCCTGTTTTCTATTGTCTTTTTGCCCCCGTTAGACTGCAAGCTTTTTGAGAGCAGGTTTATAATTCACAATAGTGAACTTCTGTCTCAGATTAGGCATTTCAAGCCTGGTAGCCTGGTCTATGATGTTATAATTTCCCAAATAAACTTGCAGCTGGGTTGAACGTGTCCCCAGCAGTGGCATGTGCAAAGTGGCGCTCCCACAAGCAGGCACTCAGGGCTCCAGCGTGACCCCGAGCCGACCCTCAGAGACGTTTGCTAAAAGTGTTCCTGGCTCTGCTGGGACCTGTGTCCTTGGAGGCCTGCCATCTGGGTGGAGAAGGTGCAGCTTTATAGATCTATGGGGCTTTTTAGAGTATGGCAGAAACCCAGGCAACCCCCAGCTGCGCAATTCACGCCTGACAGCGTGGCAGTGTGGGAGTGTGTGCCAGAGGCAGGGAGGTGGGGGGCAAGTTGCTTCCTGTGCATTTGCTCCTTGAGATGGGGTGGAAGGGTCATCCAGGAAGACCTGCCCACCTCCTTGAACCTGGCAGCACTGGGGTTTGAGAATTACCAATGGCTGTCTACCACCTAGAGGTGAGGGTCAGATGCAGGGTGGGTGGAACGTATAACCCAAAAGGCAATGTGAAGATGAAAGCAAATATGCAAATATCCACCTTGTGTACTCTCATTGCTAACAGTTCCCCAGTGCCCCTCTACCCATTATTTGGGTTAATCCTCAGAGGGCTCACAGTGCTCTTATCATTCCCATCTTAGTTACAGGGTAACTGAGGTTAGGGAAGAGAAGTGGCTGCCCAGTGTCACAGTTAGTAAGGGCTGGAGTTCTCTTAGCCTTTGGCATCTCTGATTCCCACAGACTGCAGCACTCAGAGCTGGAGAAAGCCTTGGAGAGTGTCTGTTTCAGCCCTTTCAGGATCAGATGGGGAAACTGAAGGTCAGAGAGACGTAGTGACGGACCACGGTGACACAGCTGGTTAGTGACAGCCCTGAGATTTTGCCAGGAGTAGGGTGAAGCAGGAAGACTCCCAGGGTGCCAAGTTTAAGGAGGGGTTCCCTCTTAGATGCTGACTTTGAACAATGAATGACACTGAGAGCGAACCCCTTTTTAAATGTGCCCTAGTTGCCTCACTTGCTAACCCTAATCCCAGCCCTGGCCAGATGTTGTTTCTGGTTTTGTGTTGTGAAACAACAGAGGCCCAAGCATGGGCTTATTTATTGGATTTGGTATCTCAAGGCAGGGGACTCGATGGGATATTTGTGTGGGGTTTTGCCAGTATCCCAAGATGGGTTTCTCCATCTGGGCTGGATGGAGGGTCTGCTTCTGGTTGGTACTATTGAAAGGACAGGATTGAAGGGAGTGAACTCTAGCCCCAGAAATTAGAGGTGAAACTAGGAGAATGATGATCCGTCTTGACAAAGGAGGGCTGCAGAATGGGTTCCGAGGGAATCCGGACCCTGCGGCTCTCCTCTGAATCCCACTGGGCTGAAACGTGGAAATGCCATGAAAAAACCTCTTGCCCCAATCAGATTCAGAATGAAGACGATTATCAGTGGTTGACCTTTGAGGGCTAGGTGCCCAAACACAATTACTTGCAGACACACATTTCTCCAAGCTTCAGACAACCTGTTCGCTTTATTTGTAAGAAACTCCTGGGGAGAGATGTGTACAGCACCTTTCCCCCAGTCTGAGCCTCCCTGCTTTTGTTCTAGTTCAAGGAGAAAAGGAGACAGATCACACACAGCAGTGTCCCATTGCTGCTTTATCCCTAATAAGCAGAAGCAGGTTGGTGAGTCTTCCATTGCTCAGAAGGGCTGGGGAGAGGGGTTCGTTCCACTCTCTACATCTGGGCGAAGTCTTTCATTAGGGCTCAGCACCTCCTAGGAGTGCGGGTGGGCTAGCAGGGTGGCCCAAGGTGGGAGAACGCTTCCTCCTAGTGGCCCTGCGGGTCTGGGGCTTGGGACAGCAGTGGTCTCAGCCCTGCCTCTGGAGACCTCAGCAAGTCCTTGTTCTCTTCTCTCTGGGCGACAGTTTCCTTCTCTTAACCACGCTTGGGAGTTTGACATTCTGCCCCATGTGCCTTCTGGCTTTATGCCCCACCCCCGGGGTGTGTGTGTGTGTGTGTGTGTGAGATTTCACAAGCCGCTTTCTGGGGTTCCAGTCTCCAGCCCTGGCTGGTCCTTTCTCTATCCTTAGCCTGTTACCAGCAGGCCTGAGGGGCTCCCCCGGCCCACCTCAGCACCCACCGGGGGAGATCTCCCATCCTGAGGCAGCCCGCAGGCGGTTCTGACCCACCGGGAGGGAGGAAGGGAGGACAAACGACTGTAGAGGTGGGAAAGGATGAAAAAGCGAAGAGACACAGAGAGGGGATAGAGAGAGGAAAGAGGGATGGGTGAGGACCGAGCAGAAGGGCGAAAAGGCCGGGTGGAGTGGTAGGGTGGAGAGAAGGGATGCTGGAAAATCCAGAATCCGAGAACAGGGAACCTAAAGGAAAGCTGGAGAGGGATTGCAGGATAGGAAAAAGCAGGCGAGCGAGCGAGGGAGGGAGAGCAGGGTCTGAAAGGACCGAAGAGGGAGAAGGAGGGAAAGGGGGAGGGAGGGAGCCACGAGCAGGGAGGGGGGAGCTGGGAGGAAAGAGGAGGGAGGGACCGAGGGACGCGGGGGGTGGGGGCTGGCTCGGCAGCAGCAGCCGCGGCTTCAGCCGCCCGCCGGCTCGCTCGCTCACTCGCTCACTGGCTCGTGGAGCCTGCCGCCCGGCTCTCGGCTGCCCGCAGCTCCGGCTCCTGGCCCGGCGCTCTGGCGCGGCTCGGGCTCTGGAGGACAGGACCGCGCGACTGGCCGGCCCAGCCCGGGGCGGCCGCCGAAGCAGGTAGGTGGCGTAGCCGGGACTGCGAGGACGCGGAGCCTGGACGCGCGGGGGGCACTCGGAGACGGTGGTTGGGGGCTGCGGTCCCGGAGAGGTGGCTTTGGAGCCTCGCGACTAACTTTCCACCTGCTCCGCGGATCTCTGCTGCCCTGCTCGGTGCGGAAGCCGAGTTTGGCGCGGGGAGGGCGGGCGGAGAGAATGCCGGGGCGTGGGAGAAAGCCGGGGGGTCCCGGCAGGACGCGGGGCGCCCGGCGTGGGCAGGCGCCGGCCCTCTGGCCGCAGTCGGGACGCAGCGCCCGTGGCGGGGAAGACCTGAGCGCAGCGGCGCGGCGCGCTGGTCCGGGGAGGGCATCCCGTCGCCCCTCGGAGTCTCAGGACTCCCACCCCCCGAGCCTCCCCAAGCCACCCCGGGCGCGCAGACTGCGCGCAGTGCTTCGGGCGCGCTCCCTGCCAGGGTCGCGGTGCGGAGCCTGCGGGGCGCGACCAGGTTCCCCTCCGGGGCCCGCGGAGCGCCTCTCCGCCGCCAAGCCCCAGCCCGAGCCTGCGCGCTTTTGCGTTTTGCAGGCGCGAAACGAACGTACGCTCCTTTCATTCTTTCTCATCCGGTGGCCCCGATTCTCTTCGGGGAGGTCTGGGACGCGAACAGCCCTGTGGGTCGACTTCCTGGACGTCCCTCCCGCCCTCCGCGGGGACCCCAGCTCCCGAAGTTGAAAGAGAAGCGAGACACTCCCAGCGCGCGCCTGGAGCGCGGTCCCGAAGTTCCCAACTTCTCGCTCAGCCCCAGGAGGTAGTGTTGGAGGTGGGGTAATGGTGGTGGTTGCGGCCCCTTGGAGCTACAGAGCGCAGACGCCTTCCTTTTGGACTTGGTTTTTTTTTCCTAATATGTTAGAAAAAAATTCGACCTAAGGAGGTGTAAAATTGTTCCCCCCGGGCGTCCAGGTCGGTGAGTGTGATGGAGCCGTGACCCGTCGGAAACCTGGGAGTGCTGAGCCGGGGATTGACGGTTCCCGGAGTTCCCAACCTTGGCGGCTTTCTCCCGGACCTGGGCTCATCTGCTCCATCATCCGGTAGTTGCTCTCGGGATCCGTTCCTCCTAGCCCGCGCTGCGAGGCTAGTCTGCGTCCTTCCCGCGTGGTCAGGTTCTCTAGAAAAATATTTCAAAGTGGCTCCGCTTCGGGATCTCCCACTCCGTCCGCCCGGGAGCGGATGAAGCAGGGCCTCTGGCGGGTTGCAGGAGGCCTTGGAGTGGTTTGGGATCCCGGCCATATGGGCTCGTTCTGGCTAGGGTATTCATGCCCGGGCGTCAGTATCCCTACCCCCCGCCCTCCACCTCCCCGCGCTCTGCCGGGGAAGCAGGGGTTAATTCCTCGGCCAGGTGTCCACCCTCGAGCGGAGGTCGGCCGTGGCTCTCGGAGCCTGCGGGGGGCGTGGGTCCGCTGGCTTCCGGAGTCCTGGAGACCGGATTCGCCGCGCGTGAGGCTTCCTCGGAGCTAGCGGCCCCTGTCTCGCAGCCTTCTTTGTTGGAGTGCTATTGGACAGATTTCTCTTGAAGGGTTTGGAGCAGGTTTAGTGGGACCGAGAGCTGGGGGCTTCGAGAAAAGGGTTCCTCCGTGGCCATCTTCCCTGGACTCCTCGTAGGTTAGGCGGGGTCCCGGGAGGGCTTCGAACCGGCCACCCAGGAACACTCAATCTTCAGTTTGGCGGGTTTTCCCTGGTGCACGCCACACACCTCTTTCGGTTGCTCACAGATTGTTGAAGCCCCTCAACGTTCAAGGTCTGCTCAGTCTCCATCTCTTACTCCCATCTCCCAGATCAGCAAACTGAGGCTCAGAGACGTGAAAGGACTTGTTTAGAGCTGGTTAACGGGTGGAAGGGAATGTAAACCAGGTCTCCTGACTCCTAGTTCAGTGCCGCCCTTTTCTTTTTTTTTTCTAGAACTCTCATCATCACTTTCTTAGCATGGGGCAGGTGCTTCCAGGCTGGCCACAGTGTGCCCTTGGCAGGTCTTGAGGATTGGTTGTGAGTTTAGAGGTAGTGGACTGGTTTCTGGATTCTCTTGTTAGTCTCTGTGCTGGGATCGCCTCCCAGGATAAATCACGGAGGTGACAGTTTGTTGCATGCCTGCACTGAACTCTGCGGGTAAAGGAGCCCTTAGACCTGGCCTGGCCCCATAAAAGCAACCCATGGGGAGAGCAGCTGTTGTCTTGTAGCCAAGGAAGCTAGACCTTCTCAGGTGAAATCGCTTTTGGAGGGGGCCAAATGATGGATAGTCTGGAGAAGGGAGGGTTTGGAATTGAGCCTTCGGTAGATTTCCAGGTTGGGGAGGAGGATTGTGGGGCACAAGGCTTGAACACAAAGAGAGGGGCAGGAAAGCTCATGACTTGTTCAGTGACCAGTAAAAGGACTGCAGAGTCAGGGCCGGTAAGAATTTGGCTTTTGAGAGAGAAGCACTAGGACAGTTGAAAGAGCCAGCTCTTCAGAAAACTAACTCCAAACGCATCCCCAGAATCTTCGAACTCTACATCTAGGGTGAGCAGTTGGCTGGGAATTCAGCACCCCAGGAGACAAGGGTTATATTCAGCCTTTTGCTTCTCCTTTACCCCTTTCTCCTTGTTCCTTGGGCTTTCAAATGGTTTCTTTGTCCCTTCCCATCCATGACTTTTAGAATTTATTTATTTATTTTTTAAAGAGTTTATTTATTTATTTGACAGACAGAGATCACAAGTAGGCAGAGAAGCAGGCAGAGAGAGAGGAAGAAGCAGGCTCCCTGCTGAGCAGAGCCCAGATGGATGCAGGGCTCCATCCCAGGACCCTGGGATCATGACCTGAGCGAAAGGCAGAGGCTTTAACGCACTGAGCCACCCAGGCGCCCCGACTTTTAGAATTTAGATACTTAAGGGTTTTGAACATACTGTTGGACCTATGATGGGCAGGGCGTTTACTGTGCTAGGAATGTTTAGTCAACAGGTAGTTCTCGAGCTCATTGTTTTTGCCAGGCACTGGTCTAAGTGTTGGGGTTACACTGATGAACCAGACAGGCAGAGTCCCATATCTCATGATGCTGACATTCTAGGCTCCTGTTCTCCGTGAGGTGAAGTCTAGATGTGGAAAGGAGGCAAATACACAAAAGATGTTGGAAGAAATGGGACAGTATAACAGAGAATTCTGAGCCTCCCCTCTAGTGGTTCAAGGCTCTGAGGTAAAAGGCTTGAAGCTCTTGGCTATGAGATTTGGAGATTGTGTGGTCTTCCATGACCCCAGGCCCTGGTTGCCAAGGGTAACCCAGAGGCGGCTGCATTGAAGACCTTAGATATGGCTTTGGGGGAACAGCTCGGCAGAGCTTCTGCCAATCAGAGCACGGGGAGAGAGAGCTGGTGAGTGTTGGCAACTAGGATCTTGCTAGATCTCCATAGATACCGGTGCCAGGTAACCATGTACCTCTTAAATTTCAGTATCTACGGCTATTTGAAACTGTAGCCCCATTATACAGATGGGTAAATGGAGCCCTGACTCTGCAGATTGGGATAGCTATGCCAAAAGGAGCCTAGCACTGTAGAGTCCAGGTATCCCTGATCTTTGATTTCATTTAAAATAATGTTGTTTCCTTTCTATTTTGTAGACCAGGGGCTCTTAATTTCACCTGGAAGACGTATTTAAACACAGATTGCTGGGCTCCGCCCCCATTTCTGATTCAGCGGGTCTGGAGTGGGTCCAGTAATTTGAATCTGTAACGAGTTCCCAGGCGACGCAGAGGTTCTTGGTCTGGGACCACGCTTTGAGAACCACTGTGGTAGAACAAGGGAAAGTGAGAGATTTTCTTGAGATTATGCCTGCAGTCCAGAAGTCTGGGTGGAACAAAGGCTGTGATTTAGCTCTAGGAACTCCCAGAATTTGCCTATGTGTGATTCCCTCCCCCTGCCCCCCCACAGGAGGCCATAGAATTAAAAGAATATTTTATCTTCATCAGCACACACAGAGAGAGAATGTATTGCAATATAATTAGGGAATAAATAGGTGCCCTGTGGCTCTGTGGGGGTTTATTATAGCAGTGGTTATAATTGAAAAGGTGTCATCTGCTTCAAGAACCCCTCATGAAACTTTCATGGCCTGGGTGGTCAGTGTCCAAAAAGGCATGTCTTCTTCATTTAAAAGAAAGTCGGAGAGATTGCTTCTCCTGCTAATGGGACTATCTGTGTTTCATTTCACAGTAACTATGCAATGTGTTCTTAAAGGAGAGAGAGAAAAATTGAACAGCCAGTGTGAACAGAGAGGGGTTGGAAGAAGTCCACATCACAGGTTTACAGATCTGTTTGTTGAACATTTTGGAATGTTTTGAAACTGTCTGTTTCACCTAGATTTCTGATGTGAAGCTGCATCTCAGCAGGAGGAAAGGAGAGTTTGTGTTTCAACTTAGCTGCTTGGGTAAATGTAACAGCGCATTTTATCCCCAACGTGTTAATTAAGCCCCAAAGAAAAGAACCATAAAAAGGTTGTTTTCCTAAATGCTGGCATTTTTCATCTGGATCCTATTTATTGATTATTTTACTGTTGAGAAGGAGCAAAAAATCCATGTTTTTATAGCAAATAAAGCTGGCTACAGTAATTATGCAGGCTCAACATGTCTGTTCTGGGTGCAGGAAGTTGGAATTCAGCCTGACTCTCAAACATTTGGGTGAGATCTAATTGAGAAAGACATTTCAAAGAACAAATATTTAGGAATGCGGAGTTCCATTGATGGTCTCTCTGAGCCAAGTGCAAGTATCTTGCTTTTAGCTTGATCCTCAGAAGCTGGGGGATGCTAGAGGGAAGGACCTGGTCAGTAATGCTGAGGCCAGAGTCAAATCGTGAGGCTGAAACCTAGAAATCATCAGTGAGGTTTAAGTAAAGGGAAGACAGATGCTTTCAGGGAATATATATGCTCTGGAACCGGTGAGCCAAGGGAGAAATCAATCAAATATAGATCGAACACTTATCTGATTGTCTAGTCTCAGGACAGGCACAATGAAGGCTGGGACCAGGACTTTTACTTGTTATATATCTCCCATCATGCTTGGCTGAGGTATCTTTAGGGACCAGAGGCCTCTATTAGAGTAGGTATCAGTCAGGATTGTAGATAGCAGGAAACTTGAACTCCAGGAACTTAGTATCTCCCATTGCAAGAGGTGTGGGCTGTGCTGCCCGAGCTTGGTTTTTTCAGTGATTCAACTGCATTATCAAGATCTAGATTCTTTGCATCTTTCCTTGTTCATAAGGTCACAAGATGGTTGCAACAGCTCCAGCTATTACACTTTTACAGTAAGAAGCAGAGGCAGAAAAGGCTGGAGGAGAACCTTTCCCAAAAGCTCCTGCGCAGACTTTCCCTCAGGTCTCCCTGGCTGGAAATGCAAATCACATGATCATGTATGTCAACCACAGGCCAGGGAAGATGACCGCCGTCACTGGCCTAGAACCATCATGATTTGTGTGTTGGGCCGCAGAGAGGAAGGCTTTTGGAAAGAAGCAACCAATAGTAACTGCTATAGAGTTTTAAGACCTGGGTTTGAATCATCTGTCTATTTTTCGCCTTGTGACCTAAAGCCTTTTACTTTTTTGTGCCTCAGTTTACTCATCTAAATAATGGGGATTTATTGGGAAGATAAATCTGAATTCACTCAATAATTACAATTGACTGGTGGTATACAATAAGTAGATTATTTGAAGGTTTGACCTCTGACATCAAAGAATTATGATCTAGTGCCGGAGGCATGAGATGACTGGACTATCAAATAATTAGAGAACAATCAGAACAATAGTGACAACAAACAATCAGAGTAGGTATATAATTATGACTTGCAGACCAACCGTGGTAGGAGGAGCGTGACATCAGGGGAGCCACAGTCGTTAGGGAAGGCTTCCTGGAGGAGGTGTTTCATAGTGCATACTGGAACTCCAGCATTTAAGTGTAGATGGGTTATTAGCTCCTGCGGCCCGAATTGCTTCCTCTTGCCTTTCTCTGTGGTAAAATGGGACCATTAGGCCAAGATGAGATCTATCTCAACAGTTAGTGTCTTTGACAGTCCAGATGTAGCCAGCTGTGGTTCAGACTGGCAGACAGGTCCCAGCGGCTTCCTTACCTGTCTTGGATTCCTGGTTTTTGCTAACCCATCAGTCTCCCCCTCTCATGCTACATTTCAGTTGCCAATTAGCTATTACTGTTATTACTATTATTATTTGGATATCTGGCCGCGTTGTAAAATTTATGCCTAAATTGAAATTTGATGTCTTTCCATGTCTCAAGCCATCCACTCTTGTGGATACTTCATATTTTTTGTTGGCACCCCCACCTTCCCAGCTGCTTGGGCTCCAAACCTCAGCCACACTTTGATGCCCGCCCCCTTCCTCGAATTTCAGTATTCATCCACCAGCTTTCTTACATGTCTCGGGTATTCATCCACCAGCTTTCTTACATGTCTCGGGTTAAGCCCTCCTTTACAACGTGAGACATCCCCTTCATTCTGGTTCTTTCTGTCTCATGCTGGGCAATGGCTCTGGTCTCCTGCTCCCATCCTCCATCCTCCAGGCACAGGGACATATGTCACAAGGAATAGTCTCTAGAGCTTTGTAAATAGTACAGTTTGTAATCTGAAGACAGAGGGGGCAGCGAGTCTGGAATCTGGGGCGACAGACACATCGTGTCACTCGGGGGGCCATTTCCCAGCCTTGCATCTCTCTCTCCTTCCAGTCATCCTAAGACCTTGTTTATTCTCCAAGTGTCATCTACCTTTTTCCCTGTAGTCATCAGTGCATGAAGCCCAAACTCCTCAAATAGACATTCAAAAACTTCCACACCCCTCTGCCTCCTGCCTCACCATCTTTACCTGCTAGGACCCACCACCCCTGGCACCTTCAAGCCCGCTTCAAGTTCTGCCTTTCTCCCTGTTTAAGCCGAGCCACCCTTTCCTTCAAGGCCAGTGTCAGAGCCGCGTCCTCATTAGACCTCCCCTGACCACTGGGGCCCACAGCGATCTCGAAACATTGATCTTTCCCTTCCCTGAGCTTGTGTAGTAATTACCGCTACACGGCCAATTCCGTACTTAGTAATATGACGCCGCTGCCATTGCTCCGCATCCGGTTGGAACATTCCTCATTTTCCCAATGGGATGTAAGATGATTGAGGTCTAAGATTGGGTGTGTGTGTGTGTTGGGGGGGTCCTTCTTCGTATCCAACATCAGGCACTTCCGTGTGTACTTATGAATTAATAAATCACAGGAATAGGGGAAGTAAAATTATTTACCTGAAAAGTCAGTTCATCATCCCCCCCCCCCCTTTGGTTTAGGGAAAAGACTAAATTTGCTGAATGTCTGCTGTATGCTGGGTACCACTTCAGATGATTCTTCAGGACCTGTTTTAAGTCAGCCTTGTAACACCCCTGGGAATTTGGGGTTATGGCTGTCATTTCACTGATGAGGAAATGGAGGCTGGGAGAGGTCAAGTGGCTTGCCACACTTACTCAGCCAGCGGGAGGCAGAGAGAGGGTTAAGGTCAAGCTTTTCCTCTGTGTCTATTTCATGTATTTTCAGGGAGGTTCTCCCCACCCTGTGGTGCTCTGTACTCCCAGACTTTTCCATATTTGCTGTGTCCCCCACCTCCTTCTGTCACCTGTTTCTGATGAGACTCAGACCGTGTTTTGTCCCAAGAGTGTGTCCCAGGGGGGCACCTGGGTGGCTCAGTGGGTTAAGCCACTGCCTTCGGCTCGGGTCATGATCTCAGGGTCCTGGGATCAAGTCCTGCATCGGGCTCTCTGCTCAGCGGGGAGCCTGCTTCCTCCTCTCTCTCTCTCTCTCTCTGCCTGCCTCTCTGCCTACTTGTGATCTCTCTCTGTCAAAAAAAAAAAAAAAAAAAAGAGTGTGTCCCGGGGGCTTTGAAAACTCTGATGTTTCCCATGACTCTTTCCTGAGGACCCGCTCCTCCTGTTAGGTTGTCGGTTGCAGTGATCACTCGGCTTTTTACCTTTTTACCTTGACTGTCTTTCCTGCCGCCTGCAAGCCTGAGCTAGAGACCCCTTTAGAGCAGAAAACACTGTGCTCAAGCCGGGCCTGAGCCATATTTTCTGACCTCCTCTGCCCTTCCTCTCCCTGATCCCACCCTTTGTATCCATCCACCCTCCCCTGCCACCACTCCTATCCTGGGTCTCGGGTGTCACCTGTGGAAAGAAGACACCGCTGCTGATTGGTCAGCGGGAGTGTAGTCTGTTGGAGGAGTCTGCCGGGCCCTGGGGGTTACGACAGGCATTCTTCTGTCCTCTCATTTATTCATTCTGTAAATACTGAACATTGACCACAGGTTCAGCGTAGCAGGGAATGAAATGAAGTCTTTGCCTTCGTGGAGCTTGTATTGAAGTGAGGGGAGACAGATGGTAAAAAAACAAACACATTATATAATATACTTTGTGTGGTTATAATGAAGAAAGATAGCGAGGGAAAGGGGTATATGTGGTAATGGGATGCCGCTATCTTATACAATGTGATCAGGGAAGGCCTCTCTGATGGTGACATTGGAGCAGAGACCATGAGGAAGGATGCCATGTGGATATCAGGGGCAGAGGGCACTGGGCAGAGGGAAGAGCAAGTGCAAAGGCCCTGAGGTGAGAACTTACCCAGTAAGTTCGAGGATCAGCAAGAAGACCAGAGGGGAGCTTGGTAGGAGGTGAGACTCCTCTCTTCAGCCTCTGCACTGCCTCAGAGACACTGTCATCCTTCTCACAGCTGTTGCCACTGGCTGAAGTGGCCACTCAGTCAGGTCCCACTTGACTGGCACAGCTCAGCTGTGGCCCCCCCACCCTATAGGGGGCTTCCATCTCTGCCCTCTCTTGTCTGTCTACCTCTGCTCTGAGTTCCTATAACTCTCTCCTTTTCACTACACAACTGAGCCCTTGCTGGCATGCATGCTGGCTGGTCTCCTTCCCCTGGGTGTGTTGGTCACACCTTCCTAATGAACCCGCCCATGGAAACTGGTTTCTCTCCCCTCCCCAGAAGCCAGCCCAGAGTGGGGCTCAGTGTCTACCCATTGGTGATACTGGTGTCAGAGGCAGGAAGGATGTGGAAGCGTCTTCACACTAAGCCCAGTGTCCCTGCACAATAGACAGGAAATCTTTTATTCCAGGCATTCTTGGAGCACTCTGAGGTGGGAGCCTCAGGTGCTTGCTGGGAACGGGGAGGAGGAATCTACCTTTCCCAGGACTTGGCTGCTGCTTTGGCTCTGAGTGGGGGATGGAGAGGAGCTGGGATGTGGAGGAGTCCTGCTTCTTTATCAGCCTTTATTGCTCGCTCAGGGAGGGCTAACATGTTTTAGGAGCAAAGGAGGAGGGAATGCATTCACCCGGGTTTCTGGAGACCTCTCTGGCATCCAGGGCAGGAATTCTGGCTGGGGTGGTTGACTTGTGCGTGACCTTGGCTGAATCATGTAACCTTTGCTAGTTTTGTAGTTTCTTCTCAGCCAAGCCACCTATATCCTCATCCATTGTCGAAGAGACCTGATTTTAACAAAAGATTTATTTACTCATTTGAGAGAGAGAGAGAAGCAGAACGAGTGGGGTGCAGGGGAGTAGGAGAGGGAGAGGCAAGCTCCCGGCTGAGCAGGGAGCCTAATTCGGGGCTTGATCCCAGGACCTTTGGATTATGACCTGAGCCGAAGGCAGATGCTTAACCTACTGAGCCACCTAGACACCCTCCAATAAACCTGATTTTTTTAAAGGACCTTAACTATTCCCTAGGTCTGTTTCTTATTTATTTATTTGAGAGTGTGTGCGTGTGCATGCACCTGTGTGTGAGCAGGGAAGGGTGGGGAGAGGGGCAGAGGGAGAGAATCCTCAAGCAGACACCCTGTGGAGGGGCTTGGAGGACTCAATCCCATGACCCATGAGATCATGACCCCTGCCAAAACTAAGAGCCAGATGCTCAACTGACTTAGCCACCCAGGGGCCCCTCCCCAGGTTTGTTTCTGCATTAATTTTCAGGTCAATGGTTTTAAGACTTGAGAAATGTACAGATGGTTCCACTTTAAATGGGGAGAAAGCTTCCCAGACCTCTAATATTGTCTTAAATTATTAATATAATATTTAAATATATATAAATAAAAAAACAGGCATAAATAACATATGCTTATAACTCTTACCCATTATTAAACTCCAAACAAGTTTATAAATTAAAATGCAAACTACAAAGCCAATAATATTCAGATTAACAATATTAATTTGACGTGATAGATGCTGTTTTTCCATTAAGATTAAATCACCCCTTGCTACAGATTGTGGTTTTGGCTGCATGGGGCATTTTGGCTGCTTCCTCCGCCACGTGCCCTGTGGTGACTCACCTGTCCTATTACATTTCTCAACCGGAATGACTGTGAAACCTTTGTCCCTACAACCTGTGGGGGTGTCATTTGGCTGGCCCTTGGCACAAAAACATTTGTGTGTTAGGATGCCGCTTTTTCTCATTAGCCCACACAATTAAAGGAGCTCTGTTTAATTCTAGTGCAACAGCAGACCTTGGTGCAAAGCTGGGCATCGAGGCTCAGTGTCCCTGCTTGGTCTTTGAAAGAAAAACACAACCCTGATTCTTTGCAGTGCCTCAAGCACCCCTCCGTGAGACCAACTGTTGCGCTCTCTGAATAGCGCCCCCAGTGGTCTGAAAGAGTCATGCTAGAGCTGCTAATTTTTCAGCAATCACAGTAATAGAAACCATGTTTTGAACCTTTGTTATGTGCTGATGCGTACGCTAGAGGTAGGTATTATCTCATTGTACAGATGAGAAGGTTGAGGCTAGAGAGATTGACCAGTCAGGGTCCCGTTGATCATTGGCAGCATCTGGATTCCACCCAAGTCTGCATGACTCCAAACCCATGAACTTCCCACCAGGCTGCACTGCCTTCCCACCTATAGACCCTCACCGGGCTTCACGCACTTTGAGCGATCAGTGCCCAAGGACTTTCGAATAATCAGGAACCTCTGGATTCTCACAGTGGTGGAGCAGTTAAGACATGCTATTTGTGCAAAAAGGAGGAGAGATGCCAGTGAAGAGCAGGAGAGAACTAAATAATGGCCCTCAAGTCCTCGGGAGGTTTTGGCTGGCAGTGCCAGGGGATAGAACCTTTCGTGAAGGCCCCTGGGAAGAGCATAGGCTGGTTACTGCAGGAGAAGTACCTTAATGATGCTTACCTTTTTTTTTTTTTTAAAGGATTTTTATTGTATTTATTTGACAGACAGGCTCCCCCCTGAGCAGAGATCCCCCCCCCCCCATGCAGGGCTCAATCCCAGGACCCTGGGATCACAACTCGAGCCAAAGGCAGAGGCTTTAACCCACTGAGCCACCCAGGCGCCCCACGATGCTTACCTTTTTCAGGACTTCTCATTTGGGCGAGCAGTTTTTTGGGTCATTCGTTTTTAAGTTTGTGGGTTTTTAAAAAAATCATTTTTATTGGGGTAAATAAACAACATAAAATTTACTGTCTTAACCATTTTTAAGTGTACAGTTCTGTAGTGTTAAATACGTTCGTATTTTGCGTGGCTAGTGCTATCCGTCCGTCTCTGTAGTTATCTGGTTTGTGTTTCACAACAACTCTTCAATGCAGAGTATTATTGTCAGAAACGGGAGCCCAGAGAGTGTGAACGACTTGCCCAACGTCATACCCTAAGCCTGGTGCTTGCCTGGCAAAGGTGACTTTGAGTGATGGTGGCAGGCTTGGTTTCCCAGAAACTTGTGTGGGGACCTGCGGTGGTCAGGCTTCCTGAGGTAGGAGCTTGATGGGAGGACTCCAGAGTGCTGTTCTAGAATGGATTTTGTAGGCCAGGGTAGGGGTGACTTACTCCTGTATATCTAGAACCCACCTTTCCTCAGAGCAAAAACTCTTATTATTATTATTATTATTTAAAGATTTTATTTATTTATTTGAGAGAGTGTGTGTGTGTGTGTGCGCACATGTTGGGGGGGCAGAGGGAGAAGCAGACTCCCGCTGAGCAAGAAGCCCTAGGCAGGGCTCGATCCCATGACCTGAGCAGAAATCAGACATTTAACCTTCTAAGCCACCCAGGCACCCCAGAGCAAAAATTATTTAAAACCCACTTCTGCCCTTGGGAGATGCCCTTTCCCTGCCTGACCTGCCTGGTTTATCATTCAAACTTAGAATACGTACAATAATTAAAAACACCCCAAAACTTTTTTATCCTGCAGGAGATGAGCAACAATCTACATATGCAAATAAATGGCATGCCAGCCTCCATGAATATTAATTTGGAAAGAGTGTCTGAGGCCCTAAATACACTCAAAACCAACAATGTGGCATTTTGTCACTCCTCCCTGCTCACTCCGATAATCATGGCTTTATTATATTTTAAGGTTCCCCGGCTCCCAGCTGGCCTCCCTTCTGAGACTCTCGAGGTTACTAGGGAGGTGCTGAATGTCTCCCATTGGCAGGCTAGGTGAGTCCTGACCCTGGAGCTGTGTCTGATCCTACCCTTCCCCGGTGGAGGTTCCGACATTAGCAGTGAGTCCCCAAAGTCAGGGGACAGTGCTGGGGAACACTGTGGGACAGCTGTCAGCCTCATACGCTTGTGCTGTCAGGGAGACTCGGGAATCCACTTGTCCTACCTCTCACAGGCAAATCAGGAAACAGACCCTGGGATGGGGGAGTGGGGGACAGTGTCTTGCCGAAGGTGACACACTGACTTAATGGCAGGAAGCAAGAAATCTTACTCATTCTTGCCCTGAAAAGCACATTTCTTTTTGAGTGTGTGTTTGTAGGAAG
Source organism: Mustela nigripes (assembly GCF_022355385.1). Lineage (NCBI taxonomy): Eukaryota > Metazoa > Chordata > Mammalia > Carnivora > Mustelidae > Mustela > Mustela nigripes. Next base: position 45,768,931 of record NC_081569.1, on the reverse strand, counting down.
GGGTGGGCAGGGTGGCATTTAAAGTTTGTATACTTTGCAGGAGAGAGTCATTCTTCTAGTGTGAATGTTCTCTCCGAGCCAGGCAGCTCCTGAAAATCCAGTGTTGGATCCCATTTGAGTTGAAAGAAGTGATTTCCTTCCGCCCCCAGTAGATTTCCGGAATGTACGTGAGGTTGCATCATGGAGCATATCCCCGCAAAATGATGGAATAGTAGGAGTGTCTCTGAGGGAGTTGGCTTTAGGACTGGCTAGGGAGGACGGAGATGTAGATGGGGGTGGAGTGGATAGTGATTTCTGTGTCCCACTGTCCAGGGAGGACTCCACTGGGTGGGAGGGAGAGAGTGTCACAGCATCATGGTATTGTGGAAGCTGGGTCCTGCTGTTGACTGGGTCCATCAGTCCACCTTTGGGCCTGTTTTTCCTTGTCAGTAAATTTGAGATAATTACCCCCACTTTTTTTGGAGGGGGGGAGAGAGAGAGCACGAGTGGAGGGCCAGAGGGAAAATGATTTTGAAGCAGGGTCCACGCTCAGCGTGGATCCCGATGTGAGGCTTGATCTCAGGACCCTGAGACCATGATCTGAGCCCAAATCAGGAGTCAGCCACTTAACTGACCCAGCCACCCAGGTGCCCCCACCCCCACTTCTTAATATTGCCTCGTAAAGATTAAATAAGGACTTAAAATTCCCTCCTCCTGCCTGGCTCAGAGTGGAGATTCAGTATATCTAGAGTTCTTTCTTTTCCAGAAGGATTTGTCTGCCTGGCTGCATGGGGTGGGGGTGGGTATGTGTGTGTATGTGCACCTCCGTGCTTGGGTGGGGGGGACTTTGTGTCCGTGTTGCTGTGTATCAGTGTGTTTGTCCGCACGTGTGTCTGCTTTTTCACCCTCATGTTTGTGTTTGAGTACGGGGTGGAGCGGGTGAGTGTGCGTGGGAGTCTGTGTGCCTTTGTGTGTGTCAGTGTCTGTGTGTCAGCGTTTCTGTGGCTGTGTTTCTCTGAGTTGTGTTCTGTGGGTTGTGCTGTGAGGTATGTGCCTGTATGGTGGCAGTGGTTTTGTGTGTGACGGTGTGCATGGGTGTGTATGTAGTGCAGGGCTGGTGGGGCAGGAAGGGCTCTGTGTACCCCACGGAGAGTTCCCCTGCAAGCTTTTCCGTGGTCCCTGGACTTGGGGCTCCTGACTTCCTAACTGCCCTGTCCAAGCTTCCCTCTACCTCCCTCTAGAGGCACCTGGCGCCTCCGCTGGCCTGCTCTCTGGATCATTTGCATGCGCGTTTGCATATCACATGCATATCATTTGCATTGTCTACATAGACTCTGCTCTGGGTTCTGCAGTTTTCAAGGTAAAATGTAGTTGCTCTTCTTGAAGGTCGTTGTGTTAAGAATTGCGGCATTTTCTCTTTTTCTTTTTGGTCCAGAATTCCCTCTCAGAATTGGGGGCCCCAGGGAGGATGGAAGCCCCAGAAACTCCGTTTTCCCTCCATCTACAAGGGGGACCAATTCAGTGGGTACAGGCCCTGGGACCCAGCGAGGTGCATTTCCGGGGAGAAGACTTTCTTATTCCACGGGTGGTTGCTTCTGGCCAGAGGCATCTATGTCACAGCATAGCAGGGACAGATACAGTCTGACTTGTGCCCTGGTGCCTGCTTCTCAGGCTCCCACTGACTTACCCTTATTGGCGGTGGGCGGGGGGGAATGGAAAGGAAAGAAGGAAGGGCCACCTTGGGTTTTCAGCAGCCGTATATCCATTCCTGCCTGTGGGTAGACTGAGGGCCAGGGCTGGGTGGGAGGCCAAGGAGCAAAACAGGTCTTTTCTTTTCAAACACTTGATACACAATTAATGATCTCTCTAATGGGGAAGAAACCACCAACCCAAAAAGCTTCCCCAGCGGAGCTATGCCCCTGAAGTGTCTTCCGTATGGGCCATCACTGTATGTGACATTCTGTCCTTTAGATATGGGTTTGAGTCCTGGCTGCATGGTTTTGGGCAACCTACAAGTTCTAGGTTGTCTGAGAACCTTTTCTCTCATTTGTAAAAGGGGAACAATAGTGATACTTTATATTAATAATACTACCTCAGGCTGTTGTGAAGATTAAATGAACAATGAAGGTAAAGGGCTTAGCTTTGTGCCTTGAACATAATAAAGACTGAGTGTTAGCATCTCATGGGCTCCATTAGAAAACAGAGGTTCTAAAGAAAGTCTTTTACACTCTAGTATAAATTGCTCACCAGCTGCTCTTTAGACGGCCTTGAATCACTTCAGTGCCTTTTAGGAAGTCAAGTCCCAAGGACACGTGGGTGAAAACATGTGCAGAGGCAGCATGAAAGCTTGTCTGGGCCTCGGAGGGTCCATGTCCCCACAATCCCTTGATCGAAGGGTCAGCAGTATCTGGTTTTCTTCTCAAAGTCAAGTCCTTTGTCTTCTCTTGTATGTCTTTACTCTAAGCAAAGCCCTGCTGGACATCAGGGGCCATCCACAGCTGAGCAGATATGGGGCTCCCCAGAAAACAGAGTTTGAGGCAGAACTTGGTGCTAGTGCTATCCAGGTTGGTGGGTAGGTAGGGAAGCAGTCTCCCGGTGAGGCGAGTGTGGGGAAAGGGGCAGACAGACAAGAGAGGAAAAGCAAATGTCGGTTGGCCACAGCTCCATGACGAAACAAACTGGTAGCTTGGATAGGAGGGATGTGTGTGGAGCCCAAGTGGGTCCACTGTGACTCAGGAGAGTTTGATGGTGGGAGGGAGAGTTTACCTGCCAGCGTCTTGATTTTCCCTTCCTTGGAGTAAGGGAAGGAGGTCCTCCCCTGTGGGTAGCCAGACCCTGTGGCATGGCACTTGGCTGAGTTGGAAGTGGTGTGAGCCGCCAGCAGCTCTGGGGATCCGGCGGGTTGAACCTGGGCGCTGGAGCTGCTCTTGACCCCCAGGGTAGCTGAGACAGCCCGTGGTGGTCGATGAGACCAGGTGCGACCAGTAGTGGCTCATTGCGGAGAAGGCCGACAGTCCAGGAGGCAGGTGGGACCGAGCAGATCTGGGAAGGCACCTAAACGGGGTCCGATCCAGCCACCGTTAGCCAATTAATTAGTGCACTGTGAGGGCCAGGTGCTGGTCTGGACCTTTCCCTGCAGGCAGTGGGGAACCACCGGCTTTCTGGAGCAGGTGAGACACCTGCTCAGCTAGGACAGGGTACGTTAGCCTGCTCGGGCTGCTGTAACAAGCTACCATAGCCTGGCTGTCATTTTCTCTCAGTTCTGGAGGCTGGAAGCCTAAGATCAGGATTTGAGCCAGTTTGGTTTTTGGAGCTCTCTTCCTGGCTAGCAGATGGCTACCTTCTCGCCATGTGCTCACATGGCCTTTCCTGGGTCTGTGCTCCGTCTCAGGGAGGGAGGGAGATGCAGAGAGAGAGACAGAGAGAGGGAGGTCGGCTCTCAAACTTGTGCAGGTATCTCTTGTAAGGACGCTAATCCTATCAGATCAGCACCTCGCCCTATGACCTCATTTGACCTCAGCTACTTTCTTAATCCAAATCCCGCCACAGTGGGGGTCAGGGCGTCAGCATGTGTAATTGGGGAAACACAATCCCTCCAGCACAGTGACTTGATGCATGGCGGTTCACAGCACTGCCCAGGTCAGGGCCTGGAGCTCCTGGGGTTTGAGCCCCAACTCTGTTGTCTAAAAGCTGGGTGACCTCGGGAGGTGACAAAATGTTTATTGAACACTTTATTGTTCTGTACCTGGCTCATTTAGCAGGTAGGACGGAGCAGTCAACAGGACAAGACAGACGGAACTCCGTCCCTTGGGGAGCTTCCGTTCTAGTGGAGGGAGCCAGGCTAAAACTGAACTCAGTTAGTAGGTGACAGAGCACACTTGAAGGTGACAAGCCATGTGCAGAAAAAGCAGGAAAGGTGAAGAGATGGGGTGGGGGGGTGGTTTAAAATAGAGCAGTTAGGGAAGGTCTCAGTAAAGAGGTGACACTGAAGGGATAGCCTGGAGGAGGGGAGTGAGTGAGTGATGCTGGTGTCTAGAGGAGCTCTCTCTGTGCCTCAGTTCACTTGCCTGTGCAGTGGGTTATGATAGCACCTAATGCACACAGCTGCTTGGAAGCCGAAGTGAGTTCATCCATGCAGTGGGCTTTGACGTGGGCCGGCAGAAGCTCTCATGCTGCCTGTTCTGATCGTCCCTGCTGCTTCGGTAGGAGCCTCTCCTTGCTGCCTCTGGGAGGCACGCCTGGGGTTCTGGTGGCCTTCATCTCTCCAGGGGTGGGAGCGGCTCTCCTCCAGCTCTCCCTATCTCCTCATTAAAAGGGGACACACAGCCTGCAGTTTGAGAAGCAACACATGCATCTTCTTTCTACTCGAGCATCTCACTCCCAGAGGGAACTGGAGAAGAGCCGTTAGCAAAATCCAGGTTTGGGAAGTGGCTTCGAGGCTTTCTCTGGAGTATCTGCAGACCGAGTTGGGCAAGTTTCTAGCCTGGCACAGGGCTGGGCTGACGGGGCGGCGGTTGTCTGCCTAGACAGCCAGAGACCCACAGCACATGGGACCTGTTCCTCCGCTGCTTCCCCGTTCTTTGCGGTGTGGCTCTCATCAGCAGGCACCGAGAGTCCCGCCAGCTGTTGGGACACCATTATTTACAATTGCAGAGACTTTCGTGGTTGTAATTTACCACCACCATGAAGCCTGGGGACCTAAATCCCAACGGCCCTCAATATAGATACTGCATCTAATCAATCCTCTATTTCCATGCAAATACATCCTATAGGCTACTGATGTCTTTTCCTTTCAAACACTTAATACATAATTAATGATACATCTAATGCCACAGAAGACACCTACCCAAGAAGCTTCCTGCTATAATTCATACCCACCCGGACAAAAAGATCGGTTCAGTGGTTCACTTATCATTCAGGAGTGTGCCTCTCCCTGCCGTCCCTGGGAAGGGGCCACAAAGTCGCAGAGGCAGGAAGCCCTGGGCGGGCAGCCTGCCCTCCAGACAGCATTAAGCCATGTAGGGTGACGGCTGTGCGTGGCAGAGTGTGAGGTGCCAGCTTCTTTAAGGATTGCCTCACTCAGGTCCCCCAAACCACCCTGTGATGGAGGTCCTCCTGTTATCCCACTGTCCAGATGAGGAGACCGAGGCCAGAGAGGTGATGCAACCCGGAGCCAGACTTGGGTCTGTCTGTGGGCTAGCTTGGAGTTCAAGCCTTGAACTGTGAGTTGTGTAACTGGGGTAAGAGGCTTAGCTGCTCCTTGCTCAGGAGCCCTCTTGCCTCTAACCTTCTCCGTCTTCTGCCTGTCATGGCCTCCGTTCTCCCTATGGTCCCTCCCTGGTCCACCCTCCCCACGGCAGGGAGAAAGATCTTTCTAAAGTACAAACTGGACCATGTCCCTGTCCTGTTGGAAACCCTTTAATGGTTCCTCGTTGCCCTTGGGTTAAAGTCAAAATTCATTAGCCCAGCAGTCAAGACCCCACTGCCTCCCTGGGTCGGGTCTCCCTACCCCACCTCTCCCCGAGAACACTCAGTGCTGCTCCACACCTCCACGCCTTGTCTCGTGCTGTTTTCTGATGCAGTGCCCTTCCCGATGACCCTCACTCATCCTTCACAGTTCAGCTCACACTCTCTCCTCCAGGAAGCCTTCCCTGAATTCCCCTCCCTCCTTCGAGCTAAGTGACCCGTGTTTCTGCTTCCCTGACACTCTGCTTATGATAGTCTTATAACTTTAAAAGCAAGGTGAGAGCCTCAGGAGAAGGGGCCTGGTCAGGCAGGGACCCAGTACCGACTGCCATTCCTGGAATATAGTTGGGCTTAAGATATGTTTTCTACCGAACTGGGAGAGTCCTTGCCCTTGGTATGAGACTCTGAGGACTGCCTGTGGCTCTCTCCACCCTGCAGGGAAGAGGTGGGATTTGGCAGCTAATTTGGGGGTGGACTGTGAGGTGTGGGAGTCTCAGCAGGTGGCCCGGAGACCCACCCAGGATTTTGTTAAGAGGATCCTGGCTCTGTTGGATTTGAGAGACCATCAGTGGTCTGAGCAGTTGGTGGGGCCTGGGGAGCATTGGGGTAAAGGGATATTGAAGGGCCCTTAGAGGCTTCAGGAATGAAGATGGTCCCTGGCACTGGAAATACCTGGATGGGTAAAGTCATTTAATAAAAGTCTCATTTTCCTCCTGGTCCTGTTTCTGGATTTATTACCTATTTCAACATTTCAATTGTTTTAATCAGCTCCCTACTTTTGCCCCCCTTCTTCTCACATGGATAGCAAAAGGGATTTAAAGGGAGGAAAATCTTCAAAAAGTAGGAGACTCTGAAATGGGTTTTAATGGAGACCGTGGTGCCCCCTATCCTGTTGTGTGCCAAGTCGGGGTTGAGAGCCCCTTATGTCTTGGCTGGGTGGGGATGGGGGGAGGGCAATGCAATGATATCATCGGATCCGCAGCTCTGTAGGTGGGAGGGGCAGAGAGGGCCTGGTTCGGGGCCAGGCAGTGCTCTGGGGCTCCCCAGTGGAGGCTCTGTGTCCTTCTGGGTAATTTCCACCTTTAATATCTCCGAGTTTTATGAACAGGGAGTAAATCAGGATCCGGCACCAACTGCTTCATGTAAAGGATTAATAAACTGGAGATTTATGGGGCAGCAGCGGAAGAAGGCGGGAGGAGTAGAAAATGAAATGAGACTTGGTTCCCAAGGGGCAGGGGCTGGCTCTAGGATCTTTCCCTCATTACCAGGCGTCCGCTGAGCGCCCCTGCTCAGGTCCTGGTTCTTTGGGGCTTGGAGTCACGGTTGGGTGGCCAGGCTGGGCTTGGGCCCTGGCTTATGCTACCTGGGATTGGATTGGGCAGGCCCAAGGTAGAGGGGACAGAACCATTCTGGGTCTGTCTCGGTTGACAATCTCATATCTAATCTTCATTCACACACACACACACACACACACACACACATTTAAATTTATTTTTATTTTTTTTTTCTGATGTCCAATCTTTAGAGTAGCATACAGATACAAGTTCTGGGCATGGACTCAGTCTAGTTCCAAATCTAGAGCCAGAGAGATGGAAGATCACCTTCCCTTTGGCTCTATCAGTTCAACTGCAAGTACCAGCAAAGCATGACCTCAAGGGCTTAACCAAGAAGCAGCCAGTTCCTTTCTACCTCTCTGGCTGCTTCTCCTCAGTGTGTTGGCTCATGGGCATGCTAGTGCCTCATGGTGGTGAGATGGCTGCTGTGGTTCCAGGCATCACACTCAGGAATGACAATATCCAGTGGAAGAAGGGGGAATGTCCATCTCTTATGGGACATCTCCTTTTAAGAGCAAAGAAACCTTTTCCAGAAGCCCTCCAGCAAACTTTCCTCATGGATCACAGGCTCCTTCCTAAACAAATTCCTAGCATGATGGAAGGGATTACCAGGATTAGCTTGAGTAATGACAATTCACTCAGAACTCAGGTTCTGTTTCTCTCAGTCCTGCTGGAGAGGAGTGGGCCCCTCAATAAAAGTGGGGCACTCTGGGAATGAAGAAGGGGGTATGGCTACTGGGCAGGCATTTACTGCAGTGACTCTGGGTAATTGCTTTTAGCTCCCCGTGTGTACAGTGAGAACGGTAATAATGGGGCTTCTCTTCCAGTGTTGTAGAGGATTGAATGTGATAATGCATGCTAAGTGCTTAGCAAGGGGCCTGGCACATAATCTGTGCAAAGTTGTAGTTTGTATTAGTAATAGCTGAGCGTCTACCCTGTATGTGTGTCAACACCGTGTAAAATGGGAGGTGTTATTTGTCTCTCCAGGGGTCACACCTGCCTTTGTTGACGCTAGAGGTGGTGTTACTATGGAAGGACACTTGGGATCCTCATTAGCAGGGTGAGTCTTCGAGTCAGGCTAGGGGCTTCAGGTTATCTCTGTAGTGCAGATTCTGTGAAGTTACTTAAACTATCTGAGCCTCAGTTTCTTCATCTGTAAAATGGCAATATTATTGCTCACCTAGTAGGGTTGTTGGGTGGTTAAGTAAATCAGGCAGGAAGTATGGCACCTAGCTGGCCCACAGCTCCCCTAATAAAACTCCCCGTCCTTCCCCAGAGACTGGAGGTGTAAGGAACAGAATCCATTCCCGGGTGACCTGTGACCGGGACTAGGGACAGGGGCGTAGGGCGTAAAGGCAAATGGTTAGTTGGTGGCTCTGGGGGAATGGCTGGGGTTGCTAGGGATGGTTTCTACAGCCTAGGGGCCTTGGTGTGTCCTGGCTGCCAGCCCCTGGGCCATGCTTGCCCCTCGAGGCCAGCCACTGGGGGAGGTTCACCTCTGCGGTCCTCTGACCGGAGCTGCTCGCTGGGGGCAGTTCAGTGGAGTGGTTCTGAGCAGGGATCTCCAATTCCCTCCTGCCTGGGCTCAGAGGTCAGGAGCACTCATTTAGGGGGTGTGGCCCCAATCTCTTCCCTTCCAGGTGCCTCAGTTTGCCCATTTGCAAAATGGGGTGTAAAACAGACCCTAGCTCTCGGGGCTGTTGTGAAGAGCATATGTGGGTAATTACGCAGCACGGGACTTGGCATACAGTAAATGCTCAGTGAGGATTAGTTGCTATTTGAGGATAATAAACAGATGCATTTCTAGCTTTCACAAAGCAAGTTATTTTTCTCTTACTTGCTTTTCTTTGCCCAAAGCCTCACTGCCGAGTGGGAGAAGGGTGGAGAGGAAGTAGTGATTAAGCGTGCGTAGAGCCACCCAAAGGGCTCATGAAGCTGCCAGGGAAGCTATTGTGAGCACAGAAGGGGCCAGGGATGGAGGACCAGCAAGGAAGGGAGAGGGGGAGAGAGAGCTTGAATCAGCAGCTCAGTTCATGGCTCTGGAGAGGGTTGGAGCATCTGTTCTTGTATGGTGCTCAGGGGCCACTTGTGCAGGAAAAACAAGCCCTCTCTCTCCTCCAAAATCAAGTTTTGTTTTTTTTTTAAATAGATTTTATTTATTTATTTATTTATTTGACAGACAGAGATCACAAACAGGCAGAGAAGCAGGCAGAGAGAGAGAGAGAGAGGAGGAAGCAGGCTCCCCGCTGAGCAGAGAGCCCAATGTGGGGCTCCATCCCAGGACCCTGAGACCATGACCTGAGCTGAAGACAGAGGCTTTAACCCACTGAGCCACCCAGGCGCCCCTTTGTTTCACACTTTGTTAAACTTATTTATCCATGGGATCTTGGCCTTTGTAGAGCTCTTTTAACTCTCTGAGAAAATGGTTTGTTGGACCCACTTTGGGCAGCAGGGACATAGGAGAGAGAGCCCTCGCCAGGGGGTGGGAATGCCGCTTGTCTAGTTTTAGAGAACCGAGTGACTGAGCTTCAGTTCCTTGAGCTTGAATAAAACCCTGGTGACGATAATGCCTCTTGCTTTACTGACATACTGGAGTGTTTAAAAAAAAAACAAAAACACCTCTTTATAACAGAACATTTCAGACACATTCCCAAGTAGAGAGAGCTGCGTAACGCACCTCTGTGTCCTTACCATCCTGCCCCGCTGGTGGTTTGCCCTTTACCTGTCTTGTTTCATCTACCTCCCCCTACATAAGGAGGATTTTGAAGATGATAGAAAATTAAGTCTGTGAAAGTGCTCTGCAAACTTCAAAGTGCTCCACAAATGTAAGACATCTATCATTACTATTGTTAGGTTTATTATTTCTTCTTCCTAAAGTTCAAAGTGCTGTGCAAATGTAAGGCATCTGTCATCATTAGTATTATACTTATAATTTCTTATTACTATCCAGATACATGATCAAAAATGCCAAGTCATGTGGATACTAATGGAACTCCATTCGTAAGAAGCTAGACCTAGCCCTGAGGGTGTGTAAGGCTTACCCCCCAGCCTGATGCCAGGGGGCTTATGATCTAGTGGGGTGCTAAGATGGAAGACCCCCCCCCCCCACACACACACAAAAAACCAGTCTCACAATACCCAGTAGCCTGGGCATTGCCAGATGAGGGAAAAGACAGTTCTGGAACAATTCGGGGAAGGAAAGAGGCAGAAAGCTGAGGAATGTCATGCTGGAGGCTTTTGGTCATTGGGGAGATTTTCTTCTCTTTTATAAGAGGAGGGGAATTGGCTGGTTCTGGAGGCAGCTGGAGGGACAAGGTGCCCTTTCTGGGACATAGCCACCTAAACACCTAGTGACTTGATGGCCCTGAAGGAGGACAGGTGCTGGGCCTTTGTGAGAACACCAGTTTCCCCTCTCTCGCAGGAGCTGAAGAGGCTGCCATTACCTCCCCCACCAGGATAGGGGATATGGACCATGGCCACGTTCAGACAGAACTTTGTGCAGACAGACAGAGCTTGGTAACCAACCAATGAACCAACAAACCCCAAATAGCCCCAAACTTTTAGAGACCAGCTCACTGGCCAGTGAGTCCCCCACTTCTAACCACCTCAGTCTTGTCCCCCATCTTGGCCAGGTCCGTGCCCTGACCTGGGACCATTGGCCTCACTGCTGCCCGCTGCCCACCTCTCCCTGTGGTCTGGGATCTGCCAAGGGCCCTGTTCCATCCCGAGGGCAGAGACTCAGAGATTCAGAATGTGCCGCCCTTGGCGGGGCCACCAAAGCTGTCACCCCTCTGAATCGTCTACGTCAAAGATGGAATTTCAGTCTTAGAACCTAATTGATGGGGGAACAAACAAGTCTCTATGGGCTATAGCTATGTTTGGCTGACATTTTGCTTCTAAAACATGTGAAGCAGAAGAAGATCTCCCCTAAAAACACGTATTTCTGATTTCCTTTGCATACGTAGAAGACTGGCAAGTCTAGGCTGGCATTCCTGCCTGGCACCGGTGGGGGGAGCTGAGTGGTGCCTCCTGTTTCGTTGGATCACGTGCAGTCTGGGTTGCCAGGGCTCCTGGGAATCCTGGACTCATTCACATTCCTGGCTGGGTCCTGGCGGCGGGGCAAGGGGACATTTGGGTTGGGGACCTCACCAGTGAATGCTCTGCTGTCCTGAGAAGCCAGAAGGCCAGAGAGCTCCAAGGCTGTTTCTGCCTGACTTTGTGTCATTTCTGGTCATGATCATTATGTCATCGTTGTTCGAGGAGAACATCCCCCTTCCATGATGTCTTGGGGTCCTGGCAGGAGGCAGGTGGCACACACAAGCTGGGGAATTTCAGGAGTGCTTAATAAAGGATTGTTTACCAAGGTGTGGGCAGAGTTTAGGGAAACCAACAAAGGATATGCAGCACCCCAAGGCTAGCAAGTGTGGGAAGCAGTTAGCCTCCCTGGGCCATGGGCTCTGGGGTTGGGGTGGGGGGCGCGGTTACTGTATAGAGAGGGCTGCCACAGGAGTGTGCTTTCCAGAAGGGATGTGGCTGAATCACAGCAGTCCTGCTTCTTCTTCTCCTGCTCTGCCTTTACCTTCAGGCTGCCCCATTGGCCAAACCCAAGTGGAAGCCAGAGATCATGGGACGCTCTGGTGCCATCTATCCCAGGAGGGGCCCAGATGGAGGGGAGAAGTATGGAAGGAAAATCTGCAGGAACAAATGGAAAATATCCCACCTAGGCAGTGTTATAGTAGGTGAACAAATCCTGGGGGATGGTTCGGTGTGTGTGGGGAAGCTGGCCAGATAATGGGGAGCAGTCCCTGTTATGGCAAGGGGAGCTATATTATTTCTGGCGGCGGAGGGGCTCCTCGCCTGCAGGCCTGACTGGCCCGGGCCCACGTCCTGTTGGGTCTGGCTCCTCTCCAACGTTGTGTCTGTGTGTGCTTGCGAGTGGGTGGGCGCTCCCTCCACCAGGTTCCCCCGTTCTCTGGAGCTCCACAGGCTTCCACAAGTAGCTCTAAAAGGAACCAAGGATAGTAAAAGGAGCAGGTGTGTCTGTCTGTGAGGGCGCCCATGGGGACAGCCTTGCAGGAAGTCCGAGAGCAGGGCACTATCCTTTATTGACTATTATCTAAACATCCTCTGTGCCCAGAGTCTTCTTGAGAGCCTTCCTGCTGTGTTATGATGTGAAAGGGTCCTTCACCCCAATTATTTTCCCCACTAGTCTGCCCTGGATTTTGAGATTTTATTCAGCTCCCCAGCCTCAGAGAATGTGACAGCCTGTAAGACCTTCCCGTCCCCTCATTTGCCAGTGTGCAAACTGAGGCCCAGAGAGGAGGTGACTGGCCCAAGGGCACAGAGTGATTTGGGGCTAGAGCAGCAACAGGATGCCTGGACTAGCTCCTGGGCTGGGAGTCTTGTGTCTTTCCCCCAACTACCCTGGCAGGTGTTTTGGGGCTTCAGTCTGACAGGAAGACAGGGGCAGTCCCAGAGGCTGGGCGGCTGAACAAGGTGGTCTTAGAATGGCGGGGAGGGGAATCTGGAGCATAAAAGGATTTGCTGTCCAACTGGCCCAGGGTTAGCCCTTCTTCCTTGGGGGCCTGAGGAAGAATGGGGATGAAGAGACAGAGGAGTCAGAAGAATCATTTAGAGCACTTCCCAACAGCAGGACCCAGATCGTGTCCATGGGATGACCTGAGGAGGGAGTTGCTCTTTCTGCAGGGAGGTGTTGGGAAGCAGGGAGAAGCTCCTGTCATGGAACCAGGCTGGGTGGAGCAGGTCCCCGGTGAGCGCTGGGCATAGAGGACAGGGAGGAATTCCCAGGAGGTGGAAGGCCTGAGTCTAGTTTCGCCCCTTGGAGACGTGATCTTGGGCATAAATCATGTGAAGTGCCGGGCTTTTGTTTTCATTGGTACCAAATGAAGAAAACGATACCTCACACCACTGCTTTTGGATTTATGGATATTAATACCCAATATTAATAATGCCAAGGATAAAGCTATCATTTATCGAGGCTTACTATGTGGCAGGCACCGCGCTCAGCAATTTCCACGCATTATCTCATTTAATCCTCACAGCGACTCCGCGAGGAAACTGAGGCTTGAGAGGCTTCGGCAGACTAGTGGGGCAGCAGGGGTGTGACGAGGTAGCATAGGAAGACTTTCTCTATAAACTGCGAAACCCTGGCAGGTCTTCTGACGACCTGAGAAAACGTATCCCACTGCTGTCAAGGTTTATCCCCCGCAGGCTGTGGACGTCCTTGGAACCTTCTTCCAGAATGGGGGTTTTCAGAGCTCTCTGTAGACCCATGTGTTTTCTGCTCCTCATGCCACCTCCCTGGGAATCCTGCCCAGGTAATAATTTTCGAAGGAGGAAAAGAGCCTAGCAAACGGGAAAACAATCTTCTGACTTAACTGTTGGCCCCCTGCGACCTGCGCTGCCAGTGGAGCCTGGAGCCTGCGTGGGCCGCAGGGCTGCCTCTAGGTCCGTGTGATGTGAGAGTGTGAGAGTGTGAGTGCATGTGACCACGTGGGGGTGCATGTGTGTGGGTGTGAACACGCATGTGTGATGATGTGCATGTGTGAGCACATGTGTTATTGGAAGCGTGGGGATGTGTGTCAGTCGGAACGCCTGTGGGAGCGAACGTGTGGACATGAGTGTGTTTGCTTGCATGTGAATATGTGGGTGGGTGTGTACACGTGTCTGTAGATGGATATAAGCCATTTAGGTGCCCTTGCATGTACTTCCAAGGCCTGTGTCCCTACGTGAGTATGTTCGCAAACCTGTGCCTGTGTGTGGGAGTGTATCTGTGTGTTTGTGCTCTTGTGTGCATGCTAGCGTATTGGGGGACTGTGTGTGTGACTGTGTGTGTGTGTGTGTGCGTGTCTGGTTGTGTAGGTGCGTGAGCTGTTTATGGGAGTGTGTGCATGTGACTGAATGGGAGTGGATGCTTGCACTCGTATGCCTGTGGACGGGTGTGAGCACATGAGGTGTGACCAGATGGGTCAAGCCCACTGGGTCCTTGCTTCCAAAGGGCGGCCGTTAAGGAAGCATTTTAATTACCCAATCCCATTGGGGGAGCCTGGGGGGATGCAAGGTGATGTCACCCAATGAGCGCTGGTCTCCCACCTCCTCACTGGGGCTTATAAAAGCCATGTTGCCTACGGAACGGGTCCCTCAGCCACCACTTTCCTGGGGACCGAGCTGGTTCTTACTGTGTTTCTTAGGTAAAATGGAGTAGGTATGTTGGGCAAGTGCATTGCAGACATCTCTCTTTAGGGCAAGGCCACTCTTCTCTCCCCTAGGACAGGAAATGACTCCTACAGCCTGGGCCTGGTAGCTGCCCCCTAATGGGCACTCGGTAGAAGTGCTGGACTGCGACCAAGTGTGAATCCATGCCAGGCTGCTCACTGGGACTGACCAGGAGAGCAGATGGCAGGGCTGGGCCCTTCTGGCTGGCTGCTCCACCATCCGGGACCTCTCCCTGCTGCACACCTGCCTCCCTGTCTCACGGCCCCAAGGACAGCCAGAGCACGCGGCCGTGTTCTCGCGTGTGCCCACATCCTCTAGCACTCAAATGAGCAAAGACCCTGTTCTGTGGGGGAGCAGAGGGGTTGAGGTGTTCTGGCTGAAGGGAGAGAGGGCTGGGGAAGAATTCAAGGAGAAATGGGGGCTTGGAGCAGTTGACTGAGGTGAAGATGAGCTTTCTTTCTTTCTTTTTTAAGATTTTATTTATTTATTTGAGGGAGTGAGAATGAGAGAGAGAGAGAGAGAGAGAGAGCATGAGAAGGGGGAGGGTCAGAGGGAGAAGCAGACTCTCTGCCAAGCAGGGAGCCCGATGCAGGACTTGATCCCAGGACTCCAGGATCATGACCTGAGCCAAAGGCAGTGGCTTAACCAACTGAGCCACCCAGGCGCCCCGAAGATGAATGTTCTTAAGACTTGACCATCACAGGGCACTGAGGCGGCTCAGTGGGTTAAGCTTCTGCCTTCGGTTCAGGTCATGATCCCAGAGTTCTGAGATCGAGTCCCACATGGGGCTCTTTGCTCGGCAGGAAGCCTGCTTCTCCTCTCCCTCTGCCTGCCCCTCTGCCTACTTGTGCTCTCTCTCTCTCCAATAAATAAATAAAGTCTTAATAATAATAAAAAAAAAAAGACTTGCCCATCACTAAAAACTGATTCAGGAGATTCACTACCCAGGCTTGGGCAGTGAATATTCTGGGTAACCCTCATATAGAATTTATACTATGACTGGTACTTTTAATGTATTAATTCACCTAATCTACTCAACAGCCTGATGAGGTAGATAATGCTGGTATCCCTTCCTTTTACAGGGGACAATACCAAGGCTCAGAGAGGTGGAGTAACTTGTCCAAGACCACCCAGCCGGTAACAGGCAGAGCTGGGATTTGACTCTTAGTGGTCTTGTTCTAGAGACTGCTCTTATCTGCTATGCTGTATCTCTAAGTGGAAAATTATCCTGTTGTTGATTGAATTTACTCCATGCTCACTGATTCAAGGAAAGAGGTCCGGGTCAGCGTATCTTGGGCCAAGCAGGGAGCTGCCATCTTGAGGGAGTTCGTAATAGTGGAATAAAAATGCTCTGTGCTACACACGCCTTAGTAGAGGGGTGTCCAGGGGCTCAGGCTCCTGGGGTTCACTCTTTTTGTGCTGCCCCTCCCCCACAGGGTAAATGCCCAACAAGTGATCTTTAAAATGAAAATACTTTTGGTAACATCTTTATTGAAATATAATCCTTGTACCATACAGTTCACTGTTTAAGTGTATAATTCAGTGGTCTTTAGTATGTTCTTATAATTCAGTGGTACTTGCTGTATTCACAGAGTTGTGAATCACAGAGTTGTGTCATCACCACAATCAGCCCCCAGAAGGAACCCGAGACCCATCCGTAGTTACCCCTAGTCTCCCTCTCCTGGCCCCTGATAAGCACTAATCTACTTTCTGTCTCTGTGGATTTGCCCATTCTGGACATTTCACATCAATGGATTCATAGAACATGTGGTCTTTTGGGACTGGCTTCTTTCGCTTAGCACATTTTCAAGGTTTGTCCATGTTGTAGCACGAACTAGTACTTTGTCCTTTTTGTAAAAAAAATTTTTAAAAAAGATTTTATTTATTTATTTGACACAGAGAGAGAGAGATCACAAGTAGGCAGGCTCCCTGTTGAGCAGAGAGCAATGCAGGGCTTGATCCCAGGACCCTGAGATCATGACCTGAGCCAAAGGCAGAGGCTTAACCCACTGAGCCACCCAGGTGTCCCTACTTTGTCCCTTTTTATTGCTGAGTTATATTCCATTGTATGGATGTGCCACATTTTTTTAATCTGTTCATCCGTTGGTGGATATTTGGGCTGTTTCTACTTTTTGGCTACTATAATTAATGCTGCTGTGAAGTTTTTGCATAGATACCTGTTTTTATTGATTTGGGATATGTACATTGGGGCAGAAGTGCTGGGTCATAGGGAACTTTGTGGTTAATGTTTGAGGAACTGCCAGACTGTTTTCCAAAGTGGCTGCACTGTTTTACATCCCTACCAGCAGTGTATGAGGGCTCTAATTTCTCCATATCCTCATCAACTTCAGGTTTTTTTCCCGCCTGTTCTTTTGGTAGCTGCCCTCTTGATGGGTGTGAGGTGACATTGCATTGTGGTTTTGATTTAGGTTTCCCTTATGAGTCATGATGTTAAGCCTCTTTTCATGTGCTTATTAGCCATTTGTTTATTTCTTCTGGAGAAGTCTATTCAGATCCTTTGCCCATTTTAGAATTGGGTCCCGGGCACCTGGGTGGCTCAGTGGGTTAAAGCCGCTGCCTTCGGCTCGGGTCATGGTCTCAGGGTCCTGGGATCGAGTCCCACATCGGGCTCTCTGCTCAGCAGGGAGCCTGCTTCTCTCTCTCTCTCTCTCTGCCTGCCTCTCCATCTACTTGTGATCTCTCTTTGTCAAATAAATAAATAAAATCTTTAATTATTAAAAAAAAAAAATAGAATTGGGTCCCAAAAAGTTTGTTAAAGGAAAGAAGGAAGGAGCGGGTGAGGGAGGGAGCCAGCAACCTACCGCATGTCAGGCACTGGGGCTGCTGAGGACCAGCCTTGCCCTCAGAGAGTTCATGGCACAGAGCTGGAGGCAGACATAACTGAGGAACCAGACAGAAAAGTACTTGAACAGCAGTAGGCCCAAGAGGCTGCTGGGTCAAGCAAGGAAGGCTTCCTGGAGAAGGAGCCATTTGTGCTGGATCTTTAAGGGAGCCGGGGAAGTGCGGGGCTGAGGAAAGGCCATGCTGGTGGAAGAACTTGATCTGGGATGAGGAGGCCCTGGAATAGCTGGGGAGCTGCCAGGAAGGAGAGGGCAAGGCAGGGTGGTGCTGGCATCTGGAGGCTGGTTTTGGAGCCAAGGAGAAAGAACTGGGAGAGGTGCCTGCATGACTGAGAGGTCTGGAGTGGCAGCCGTTGAACATGGGTTTAAATTTGCCATCAAGACCCTGCTTGTCCTCAGGCCCTCCTAACAGAATTGCTGAGGCTGCTGCTATGGTACTGGCTGGGTCCTTTTATGTTTCAGTAATTATCCTGTCACCCACCAAAATAATTTCATCCCGGGAAGAAGGAAGGTTTGGTCGTATTGAAAACTGCGGCCGTGTAAGCGCGAGTGGCCTAATTGGGATTCATAAATCCACTTTTTAACAAGCTCAATTAGGAATACTTATTGCAGGCCAGCTTGAGGAAATCAGGAAAGTGCTGTTAGCTGGAGCATCTTTTATGTGGCTTTATTTAATGGGATGGAAGACTTAGTTTGATCCTGGCATCTCAATTAGTCACGAGGGGAGGAAGTCTCAACTTAAAAGTGGAATTTTACCCTAAAGTTTAATTCTGAGTATTAGGCAAAGCTCTAATGGGAAGAGAGGTATTCTAGAGTGTTCTTTGGGAGGGAGGGATGCCAAATCCCGGTAAGTTTGTGAAAATATAAGATAGAGCCCTCAAAATCAGACTCCTAGTATGGACAGACATTCCCATAAGGGGGGGGGGTTCTATATCTCCCCCCTTTTTTGCTTTATATTCACTCAGCTATGCCAGCTGCTGTGGGGAGGGTGGCGGTTGGACCGGGAAGGTTGAACTAAGGCTCAGGATGGTTGTGAAGTTCCATGACATCTGGAGGTAGCAGGGGAGGGTGGGTAGAGACAGCAGTGGTCGATGGAAGGAGAAACCTTTGTGGTTAGAATAGTCTGGACAGCTTTCAAGGGAGAAGGAGGGTTGGGCTTGGGCTGCGAGGATGGGCAGGATTTAGGAATGTGGAAGGGAAGAGAGATGGCTGGAACCACTGTGGGCCCCTGACCCAGGCAGCCTTCCACCCAGGAGGAAGGCAGGCATGGCTATCCACAGTGTCGGAGCTCAGATTGACCGTGCGGGGACCCATGCAGGGATGGCCTCATAGGCACTGGGAGGCCTGGAGGCTAGTCCTGCCCCTCTCTTGGTCTCACTATGGGACTCGAGGCAAGTGCCTCCCCACTGGGGGTTCCAATTTCCTCTTGAATGCTTTCTAAGGGTCCTTCCAGCCTTGAAAGGATATGTGGGATATGGACAAGACTCTGGCTCTCTATTGAGTTGGGGAACTGTAGGAGGGACCAAGAGGGTGAGGTTGAGAAGAGATGTTGGCGTTACTGCCTAACATAGGCAAAGGGTGCTCTAGTAAATTCCCAAGGTAGAAACATGACACAGTATGAAAAGGTTGAGCCTTTTGGGGATGCAGAGTAAAGAAGAACATCTGAAGATCCTCACAAGTGTGGGACCAGAGCACACATGGGTCTGATCTGGTCAATTCAAGAAACCCCCATGGAGAGAAAGGATTTCCGATTGCTTCTTGTTAAAATGAATGGATGGGTGGATGGATGGATGGATGAGAACATGATAGATGGATGAGAACAACCTTTATATGCCTGGTGTAAAGGAAGGATTCCTGGATTAGAGTCAGAAAGGCTGGGGTCTGATCCCCATTCTGCCCTCATTGGCCATATGTCACTGGGTATGTTGCTTACCTTTCTGAACTGAGGAGGAGGTGGTCTTTTTCATCTGAAAAATGGAGATTTCATACTACTTATGTCCTAATCTTGTTATAATAATCAAATGAAAGAAAATAAAGGGCTTGACACACAGTAGGTTGGTTCCCTTCTCTCCTTCCTATTCCTGAGCTACCTCCTCGACTGGGAAGTTGGGATCCTGACCTGTTTTGCCTCCAGCTGGGGTCTTGGGGTGCAAAGGAGGTATAACACATGTATGAAAAGTGCTTTGTAGGGGCATCTTGGTGGCTCAGTCATTAAGTGTCTGCCTTAGGCTCAGGTCATGATCCTAGGGTCCTGGGATGCAGCCGCACATGAGGCTCCCTGCTCTGCGGGAAGCCTGCTTCTCCCTCTCACACTCCTGCTGCTTGTGTTCCCTCTCTCGCTGTGTCTCTCTCCGTCAAATAAATAAATAAATAAAAATCTTTAAAAAATTACTTTGTAAACTCTGCTTTGCAACTGTAAAGTTGTTTTTGCAAGGCCATTTGGAATAGTACCAGGGGTAATGAGGAAGGGGAAGGCAGGGAGGGATAGCATATGGGGTCTCAGCGCAGGGGAAAAGAGAGAGTTTTTGCTGCGCCCTATGAACGCTGAAGGCTGAATGGCGGGGCAGCTTTGCAGACGGGGCCGGGGCTCCCGGAGTGGGTGTTTATTGGCTCAGCTCCAGGAGCAGCCCAGCCCTCATGCAGGCCCAGGTAGAGAGATCTGGAAGAGCTGTACTCTAGAGGAACCTGGGTTCCCAGGAGAACCCCGTTTGACTTGAAGGGTGGAATTGAATGCAATGGCAGGTCGAGAAAACAAATGGAAGGAGCCACACTTCTTGGGATGAGATGGGAACTAAGATTTACTGCACCCATCCCTCTTCTAGTTATGGCCTCGTTTTCTTTTACACACATCATCTCAGGTGGGGCATGAGCACAGCGTATCATTCCTGCCTAAGACTTTGCATGCAAGGAGCCTGAGACTCGGAGAAGGGAAAAGTAACTTACTCACATGGTATAAATAGGAAAACCAGGAACTTATTCTGTTAACTCAGCTGCAGATGAACTCACTTGGTACGCACATCTCCATGAATTTTGTCCTACATTTGGATTCACGGAACCACCCCTGCGGTCAGGATACAGAGCTGTGGGGTCGCCCCCTGCCAAAACTCCCTTGTGCTACCCTGTACAGTCCAGCCTCCCTTCCTGAATCCCCGCTGATCTGGTCACCATCACTCTAATTTTGTCATCTCGAGAATGTCATATAAGTGGAATCACAGGGTAAGTAACCTTAGGAGGTTGGCTTTTTTCATTCGGCATCATTCTCCCGAGATTCATCGAGGAAGTTGTGTGTATCAGTTAGTTCCTTTTTATTGCCATGTAGTATCCCGTGGTGTATTTAGTATCCTAGGTCTGCTGTGACAAATACCACAAACCGGGGGCGGGGGGTTGAAAACAACAGAAATTTATTCCCTTGCAGTTCTGGAGGCCAGCAGTCTGAAAGCAAGGTGGCGGCAGGGCCATGCTCCCTTGAAACGCTCTGGGGAAGAATCTTTCTTTGGTTCTTCTAGATTCTTTTGGCTGCCAACAGCCCTTGGTGCTCCTGGCTTGCCAGCCATGTTGCTCTCATCTCTGCCTCCATGGCTGTGTGATCTTCTCAGGAGGACATCAGTCATTGGATTTAGGACTCACCTTAAAAAAGAAAACAAGAAAAGAAAAAGATTTTATTAGAGAGAGAGTGAGCATGAATAGTGGGTGGAAGGGGGGTGGGGGGGGGAGGAGGGAGGGGGCAAAGGGAAAAGCAGGCTCACAGGGAGCCCAATGCTGGGCTTGATGCTGGCTCCATCCCAGGACCCTGAGCCAAAGGCAGATGCTTAACCGACTGAGCCATCCAAGTGCTCCTAGGGCTCACCTCATCTTAACTAATTATATCTTCAAAGACGCGGTTTCCAAATAAGGTCACATCCTGAGGTTCTGGGTGGACACACATTTTGGGGATGCTTTTCAACCTCAGTCTACTTGGTATGGGCGTAGTGTGTGTGTATAATCATTTGCCCATGGAGGATATTTCGGCTGTTTCCAGGTTTGAGCTGTAACAAATAAAGCTGCTATAAACATTCTTGTGTAGGTTTTTGTGTGAACATAAGTTTTTATTTCTCTGGGATAAGTGCCCGAGAGTGCAATGGCTGGGTCATATGGTAATTGCATGTTTAGTTTAAAAAAAAAAACCACAAAAACCTGCCTAGCTATTTTCCAGAGTAGCTGTATCATTTTAAATTCCTACAACAATGCATGAGTGACCCAGTATCTTTACATCCTTGCAGAATTTGGCGTTATCACTAATTTTTATTTTAGCCATTCTGAATGACATTACACTGTGACTTTAATTTGCATTTTCCCAATGCCTGATGATGTTGAACATCTTTTCACGTGCTTGTTTGCCATCTGTATATCCTCTTTGGTGAAGCAGTTCAAGTTCAAGCATTTGCCTATTTTTAACTTTTTTTTGCCTGTGGATCTCACATCGTTCTGAAACCATATGTTGAAAAGGCGATCCTTTCTTTCCCAGTACTTGCAAACTTCATTGTGGTGGCATAGAGAGATTCTTATGCCATTAAGGCAGCTGCAATCCAGAGAGGATGAGGGGCTGGTTTGAAGTTAGGCTGCACATTCTCAACAGAGTGGGAGCTGACATCCGGGTTTCCGTGGTTTACGGACATCCCTATTTTAAAGATGTGAACACTGAGGCTGGTTAGTGGCAGAACAAGCCCTGGCTTCCCACGAGGGGCCATCTTTTATGAAGCAGGCAGACAAGCAAGCCAACAGGAAAAAAAGCAAGAAATTCAATGCTGTAGAAATGGAGCTTGTGTTCCCTGTCCTCCGTTCCATCCCCTGTTGGGCCTCATCCAGGGAGGGGCGATTGGCTGTCAGCAGGGATCTGAGAAGTTGGCCCTAAATGGGAAAGGCAGGCTCAAGTGCAGAATCCAGGGATTCCCTCCTCTTTGGCTTCCAGAGTCCCGACTCGGAGTGCAGGCGGGCTGGCAGTGTCTGGGAACCATTGTTGTGGCCCTGAGAGCAGGCTTTTAGCTTAATTGAACCAAGTATCTTAAAATGGCCACTCATCAGTCAGCTTTCATTTTGTTCCTTTCGTTTAATTGTATTTTCCTCTAGGGATTAACCAAATCAATGTCAATGCTGGGTGATTCTGATTCCCTCCCTCCTCCATTTAAAAATTTGGGGGTTGCATGGGCAGGTGATTTTCAACTGTAATAACCCAGCTGAGAACGATCAAAGTATCTTTCCTCAGTTGAGTGGTAAATCTCATAAAATGGCAGCCCTTATGTCCCGTTCTGAGAAGGACGCTGGCAAGATTCTCCAGGAGATGCTGAGAGCCCATGGAGCGTTGTTTTTGGCGTAAGGGCCCACGGAATGACAGAGTAAAAGCTGGGGCCAGTGGGGATCGGGAAATGATCTTTCTCAATTACTCATCGAGGGCCTTGCCTTTCTAGAGTGTTCCTGGGGAAGCGTGGAATCAGAAGGCCCGAGTTCTAGGGGCAGCTCTGCCAGGGCTGGCCACGTGCACAGAGGCAAGTCTCCTTCCCTCTCTGGCTGCCTTTGGCCCTGCCGTGAAGGACTAGGCTAGACAAGGGACCTCGTATCACATCGACTGTGGCACCCATCAGGGCTTGTCTCCCTCTTGCTCTGGTATCAACACCTGTGGGGAGTGAGGACGGCGACATGGGGCAGAGGGAGGAGCTAGATGGCGAGGCCATCACACCGAATGTTTCCCCTCTGCTTCCCCTCAGCTCCGCAGAGCTGTCCCACCAAGAGTCAAGGGGCCAAGCCTTGATAGCCACCCTCCCTGAGTCCAACTCACCAGTCTTTGGATGAGCTGTCCCTAGGTTTGGGGTGTGAGCTTGACCCAGGTGGCTTTCTCTGGCTGAGGGTAATTCCCAGAAAGGGACTTAGGAATGAATGTCTCAATCCTGAAGTGGAGATCTGCTTGGCCCACCATAGCCTTCCGCACATCCCCTCTCTGGCCTCCCTCTCCAAGTACGCTGGCCTGAGATACATCAGTCTTTGGGGTGAAGAACCAACCTCAATTTCTGTACTGCTGTCTGTCAGCCGGCTCTGGCCCGGACAGGGTCTGAGCAGAATAGAGTTCTAGGCCCCTGTCCACTTCTTCCCCTCACCTGGGACCTCTGCTGTGCTAGGGGAGGATGAAGTTGGGGTGAGTTTGCTCAGCAGGGCCTGAGAAGAGAGGCAGCATCTTGTCTGGTCTTATGTAAATGTTGCTGAACACCAGCTAAGTACCAGGCACTGGGCACCATGTTAGTGTGGCAGGGGCAAGGGGTCTGAATGGATGTGAGCTGATGTTTTTGTGCCCCGGTGTCTCTTTCTTGGGGTGATGGGGGTGTCTCTTAGGACCAAAGCCATTCTCCTGGTTATGGATCCCCCTACACTGGGCAGTGTGTGATTTTTAGAGGGATGCTGGAGTCCTGCTCCAAAGACCCCTAGCAGGCCAATGGCTGCTAGGGAGCTATCACTCTTATCTTAGCATCAATGGAAATTCCAATTTACAGACCATGGTTCTGGAAAGACTTTGTGACAGGAATCATCAATCTCTGCATTTCAAATTTATTTTATTTTATTTTTCCATCCTGGGTGCTTGTTCTGCTGTGAACTCTATCTGTCTAATCAGCCTGCTGGCAGTTGAAGGAGGGTGGGTGTCCCCTTGATCTGGGGGTTTATGTGCATAATTCCCTTTAATTCATCTCAGACAGGGCTTCAAGAGCCAGCTTTGAGAGTGATTTTCAAAGTCTTGCTGGAGTTCAAAGAGGCATCTCTCCAGCTGGACCAGTAAGTTTTAGGAGTAATTTGCCATGAATTTCCAATATAGAGCAATTGCCAGGACTTCTCAGGGGCGCTAGCCCACCACCCTTCATTCCCTCCCCTCCCAGCAGAAGTGGGGGACTGTGACTTCAGTGTGTCTGGAGGGCACCTCTACCCCATGCTGCCTGTACCCATTGCACCCCAGCCCACTGGCTCCTGCTGGCCCCTGGCCCCTAGAGCCGTCTGCTCCCCATTTCTATCTTTTGAACCTTTGCTGATGTCTTATTTGTTGGGGGGACTCCAGGTCAGTTGTGCACTCTGATGCTGACAAAACCTTTATCCTGAGTGTAGGTCTTCACACTTTATTTGCCTGTATGATAAACGCAATTTTCAGATCAAGACTATCAGTCATTTTCTGATGTGATCTGCGCTGCTCTGCCTGAATTGAATCAGCTCCTGCATTATTGTGACAGTTTATTTGGTGAAAAAATGAAATAAGATGTGTAAATTAAAGTGGAGGTGTGCTCAGTGTAATGTGGAAATACCGGGGCTCAGGTGCCCCTGCCGGCTTGTTTCCAGCCTCCCCTACTCCCTGCCTAGGGCTCCCAGCTCTACTGCCCTCTAAGTGCAGGAGAGAGACTGAGGCAAGGGCACAGAGGGATGGGTGGGGGTGGCCAAGATGCTGGGAAACGTCAAGAGACAAGTGGAGGAAAAGTCTGGATGCGCTGAGACGGAAACTCGGGCTTAGCAATCTAGTCTTTAAAGCAAAGGGCTAGAGGTGGGGGTGGGGGAAGAGAGAGAGAGAGAAGGGAACAGAGAAAAGAGAGAAAGAGAGAAGCAAGGGAGAAATGAGAGAGAGAGAGGGGAGACTGGAGAGAGGGAGAAAGGAGAGAGAGAGGGCATTATCGCTACACACCGGAGGTTAATGCAGATAGGACATCAGGACCTTTTCCCTGGATTCCCCGTGCGTCCGCCTCCCCGCTGCTGCTCAGTCCTTGACAGCCAGGATCCTTGCTGACTCAGGGCAGAAATCCTTTTCTTTTTCCTTCTCTTTCCCTCCCCTGCCCTCCCCATCGTCCTCTGGTGCACACTTACAGTGCTCCAGCTCTGAGTGGACCTTGGGCACCGTGCCGTGCGGGAGGGAAGGGCAGTTGCTGTATGTGCCATACGTGTAGGAAGGATGCCCACAGTATCGCGAGCTCCTCTGAGACGATGCCAGGCTTGGGGATGACATGGCAAGTCAGCAGACGCGATGGTGCAGAGAGGAGGAGGCCGTGCGGAAGAGCCTGCAGGAGAGAGGAGGTCGCGCTGTCCGAGGAGTCGCTGGCAGCAAGGGGTTCTACCTGGCCAGCTTTCCACACAAGTCATCTCAAAGAACGGAGCTGCGTTGCTCCCCTCCGAGTTCTGTCCCTTTTCCTTCTGCGGCGTCATTTCCAGCTGCTGTTGACTAGGCCTCAGCCAATCCAGGAAAGCGGGGACCTCTTCCCTGCACAGGATCCCCCAGAATACATGACCAGACTGTCTGCCCCCTGCAGGGTGGGGACCGGGACTAGGAGGGGTCAGACCACCGTGGTCTGGGGAGAACTTGGCTTGAAGCAAGGACAGAGACAACGTTTTGCTCCAGAAGTAGCCAACTCAGGCTTACTCTTAGTCTCTGGCCCCTGGATAGATCCCACTGCTTCTGAGTCTCAGGAAGGGGGTGGATGTGGGCGTCAGCATCCATTTTCTCCATCTTGGACAGTGGGGAGGATCGCTCCCCGCGTGGTGAGCCACCCTGGGGCCTCTGAATTCCGTAGGACACTGGGAGTGTTCCCCTGGGTGGGGGAGCCGGTCTGCTGAGCCACTGGCCGAGTGGAGACAGAACTTAACGGAACTGAGCTCTCTAAGATGGCATCGTCCAAAATTGTCGCTATTAGCCACATGCGATTACTTAAATTAATTAAAAACAAATGCAATTAAAAATTCACTTTCTGGGTGGAAAAGGATACACCATGCAAACATCGATCCACAGAAAGCATGAGTGGCTATATTAATATCAGACAAAGTCCACTTCAGAGCAAAGAAGATGACCAGGGAGGGAGAGGGACCTTACATAGTGATATAAAGGTCAGTCCCTTTATATCATGAAGACATAGCAGTCCTAGACAGTAGGCATCAAACAGTGTACTGCAAATTATATGGAGCAAACATTTTGTTCTTTCATCACAAACGGCTGCGTTTCAAGCGCTCAAAAGCCACATGTGGCTAGCGGTCACTGTATTGGAGAGCAAGACGTGGAACATTTCATCACCGCAGAAAGTTCTGTGGGGCCGTGTTGTTCTATTGTTAACCTTAATGTCTGTTTTGTTTGCTGTACTCTGCCCACCATCTAGGAAAGTTCCCAGTGTGTTGCAGGTCCTTAACATTTTGGAGACTTGGGGAGCTCCTGCCCTGGGACTGCTGCCATCTTGCTGTGTGACCTTGGACATGTTGCTTCACCTCTCTGGGCCTCTTCCTCCATCAGTCAGAGGATTGGTGTCATCTCTGAGATCCCTTTCAGCTTTAGTAAACTATGGCTAGAAGTATCTAGTTGGCTTATTTCATTTATTTTATTCACAAGGAGAGGTCAAAGAGGGCAGGAAGAGGGCAAAGGGGCAAGTTTGGGTTTTTATTTCCGGCCTGAGTTAGCCGCAACTCACTAGCAGGTCCCCCAGTGTAGGGATTTGCAAGGTCCTATGACTTCTCCTTCCTGCCCTTCCTTGCTGCAATTTCCTGATACCACCAAACAGATTCTAGGCCCTCCCCAGCTCACCTTAAACCCCAGGCAGATCTGCAAAGCTGGAAAGCCAACAATGGCATAGGAAGGCTTGCCCCATTCCCAGATCCAACCCCCCACCCCCGTCCAGAGGTAGCCTGCCTGGCCTCTGGGGAGTCCTGCCGGCTCGTGCTCCCCGTGTGGGCTGAGGGAGTCCCTGGAGGTGGGGATCCCACTCTGGCTGCCGTCTCAGTTCATCTGCCAACAGGCCTCTGGGGGGCTGGCTCCACCTCGGGGATGCTGCCGCATGTGCAGGTGGAGACCAGACTATGAGCTGGCAGTGGGGGGTGGGGGGAAGGGCATCCCATGTTGCTGGTGGGCAGTGTGCCAAGATGAGGAAAAGAAATGTAATTACCTTCGGTCCTGGGCTCTGGGTAGAATGAAGGGCCAGGTCTGCCCAGCTCTAGGGCTCTGCAGCTGAGCATTTGGCCACGTTAGGAGGAGAAGCCCTCCTTGGTCTTCTCCCTTTCCTAGGGACCTAGGACAAGTTCAGAGGCAGGGACAGCACCGTGGCTTCCCCTTTACAGTCAGTCCCCGTGGGACACACCAAGCCGGTGCTGATGGGATCAGGAGAACCTGAGGACAGCTGTGAGGTCATGGGTGGGTGGCGGGGTCCTGCAGTTGTGTGCCAGGTGTGTGGTTCTAGGCCTTGGTGTGCAAGGGACCATGTGTGATAGGTGTCCCCGGGCCTCCAGTGGCCTCTCTGTACCCACACCCATCTCTGCCCTCTGTGCCAAAGAGGGGTTCGTGTTTGCAGGAGCCCCTGCTTTCTGCCTCCTGGCTGGGTTTGGCCAATGGGAGGCCCATGTGGGAATTGGAGAGCGGGAGGAGACAGGTGGGGGGAATTCTTCTCTGCTCCCTCCGTGTGTGGGGCTCTGGCAGGAGCTGCACCCTCACAACTGTGGTGCCCCTCCTCCTCAGCTTGCCCTCTCACTGGGCTCCTGTGACCCTGGCCCTTCACTGGGCCTGCTCAGGACATGGGCTGGTAATGTCTTCCCACCATCGCAAATTCTGGAGTGTTTTAACATTCTTATGGATTCCCTTAATCCCACTCATGCCTCTGCAAATAGTCCCCTTCAGTAAACTCTGCTCAGTCCAACGCCTTTGAATGGAATTCTGATGGTCTCTTTGAGTCTATATATACCTTAGGACGTCTGATTTTGTTTCATTAGGTCTATGCTGTGGGTCTGTATTAGCGATTTGGATCCTTAGGACAACAAATCAGTGTGTTTTTCTCTGACTTCTCTGGCACGAAGAGTTGGGTAGGAAGGGAATGTATCTAGGCATTTCGAATACAGTCAGAGGAAGGCACAGAGCTGCTTCCAAGAGGCTACCCTCACGTCCCGTATCAGTCAGGAGAGTGTCTTAGCCAAAATATTTGAACATTAGTACATCATAGAACCCACCCATCAGTACAGGGCATTGAGTGCTGGAAACAGTCTCCTGGCAGAGTCTAGTACAGATGCTGACCTTAACATAGCTGTTGAGTCTGAATCAGCATAAATGGGTGATGACCAGTTCTGGAACACATCTTAGCTTTATTTTCTCTCCTGTAACATGGGGCTGGGTTGCACACTCGGTAAGAAGCTGCTTATATTGGTCTAGTTATAAAAGTCCTGGGAGGAGGGGGGGCCTGGGTGGCTCAGTTGGTTAAGCATTTGTCTTCCTCTCAGGTCATGATCTCAGGGTCCTGCTCAGTGGGGAGTCTGCTTCTCCATCTGCCCCTTCCCCCACTCGTGTGTGTGTGTGTGTGCTCTCTCTCTCTCTGAAATAAATGGATAAAATCTCAAAAAAAAAAAAAAAAAAAGTCCCAGGGAAGGGCATACCTGAGGAGATGCACAGGGATAAAGAGGGCACAGGAGGTTACCCATCACCCCTCAGCCCCCCTGGGATCTAGCATCCCCAGAATTTGGACATGCAGGGAAAGGCCCAGGGCTGCCCAGTGCCCAGTGTCTCAAAGGAAGACAGCCAGAATGACCTTTCTTTTCTCTGTTTTGTTAACATTTCTTATCCTCCCAAAGAGGGTATCTTCACCCTGGTCTCTAGAAAACAGAATCTGAGGCCAAAATGTGTTGTCCTTTATGGAGGGATGCTATCCTGGGGAAGCAGGAAGGAGGAAAAGAAGTGGTCCCGGGAAACAAGGAGCGCGAGTATGGGCAGTGTGCATCGCGGAGGGAGCACTGTGTGTGCTCAGTGAGAGGCTGAGTGTCCTCCTGCATCCAGGGCGAGCGAGAAGAGGTTAAGTTCCGCTTCCGTCTCCCCATGGGTATTCCCTTCTCACAGTTCCAGGTTGTTTGTGTGTGGGTGCTGAGTGGTTTCTGGGGTATCTCAAACATTAGTGGCAACAGGGAAGCCCCAGGGCAGGAGGGGCATTAGGCCACGTGTAGGCCTAATGGTAGGGGCATTAGGCCACGTGTAGGGAGCTCTGCCCGAGTGAGGTCAGCAGAGACTGGGCAGAGCCCACGCAGAGCTGACAGTGGCTGGGTGGGACATGAGGCCAAGATCTGGGAAGACAGGTGAGGCCAGGAGGGTCTGAGAGCGTGATGAAACAGTGGCTGCTACAAAAGTGGTCTGACCTGGTGTCTACCTCCCCCATGGTGTGCTGCTCCTGAGGTGAGAACTTTGGCTGGCTGGGAGACCTTTGACTTTCCAGAGCGTGGCCCACATAGAATGATTTCCTTTCTTGTGGTCCAATGACAGAGGCTCATCTTAGAGAAAACAAAACCCAAGGAGAGGAATTTAATGTGTCGTAGTGGCTCTGGGAGAAGGGATGGTGGCAGTGGGACAGGAAGTGCCCAGGAGGTTTTTGGATAGGTTGGCAGAGCACACACTGTGCTCCAAGGTCATCTTTGACTGCTCCTTCTTTCTCACCGACTGTAACCTTGTCCTGCAGGTTCAAGTCCAGTGTTTCCTGGAGCTAATGGCCCTGGAGATACTTGTTGTCAGGAATTATCTGGAAGACAGAGATATTGCCATATTTGCCTTTCATTATAATGTGCTTCCTGCTCATGAGAGGAGGAAGTGGTGTTGTGGTGGGAACCCCAGACAGGAATCTGTATGGCTTTGGGAGAGTGTGATCTTTTCTTCTGGGGCTCAGTTTCTCCATATACGAAGCCAGATGATCTTGAAAGTCCTTCCCTTCTTTTAAATTCTGTCTCTACAGAATGCACTTGATTTCCCTTGAGTGGAGTGGATCCTCCCACTACCTCCTTACCTGGTATTCCCCATATAGCCACAGTTCCACATCACAACATAGTTGGACTAGGGTGTTTGTGACATGGATGGTATGGAACATCCTGATGATTCCTGGCCCCTTTAAGGACCAAATTTTGGTCCTCTGCTTCCAGAATTCTCCAATTGGATCTGAGAAGGCATCATTCCTAGTCAGGGCTGGGACCAGAGTGAGGTGAGACCCCTAAGGTCCACACCTCAGGTGCCAACCCAGCACTTGCATGACTCTGAGATTGAGTGGCACCTTAATTTCTTTTTTGGGGCACCTGGGTGGCTTAGTTGGTTAAACTTCTGCCTTCAACTCAGGTCATGATCCCTGGGTCTTGGGATCGAGCCCCGCATCAGGCTCCCTGCTCAGTGGGGAGTCTGCTTCTCCCTCTCCCTCTGCTTGTTTCTTCCTCCACTTGTGCTCTGTCAAATAAATAAATAAAATCTTTAAACAAAATTTCTTTTTGAATTAAATTCCTATTTTGAGATACTTGTAGATGTGCATACAATTGTAAAAAATGGTATCTTTTACTCAGTTACCTCCAATGGTAACATCTTGCAAAACTATAGTCAATATCACAGCCAGGATATTGACATTGGTGCAGTCCAGATACAGAGTATTTGCATTACTGCAAGGATGTTGCTCTATTATAGCCACACCCACTTCCTTTCCAGCCCCAGGCAATAACCCCATTAAAGCCAGGCAAAGACTAATCTGTTTCCCATTTGTATCATTTTGTCGTTTCATGGAATCCTATAGTATGCAACATTTTGTGTTTTGTTTTTTTTTTCCTTCTTTCATTTGGCATAATTTGCTGGAGATTCATCCAGGTTGTTGCATTCCTTAGTTTGTTCCCTTTTATTGTTTAGTAATATTCCATGGAATAGATGTACCACAGTTTGTTTAAATGTTCATGCACTGAAGGACGTCTGGGTTGTTTCCAGTTTTGGGCTATTACAAGTAAAGATGCTTTAAATATTCTTGGGTAGATGTCTTCATTTCTCTGCATGGTTAGTTTTTTTTTTTTTTTTTTTAAGATATTTATTTATTTATTTATTTGGCAGACATAGATCACAAGTAGGCAGAGAGGCAAACAGAGAGAGGAGGAAGCAGGTTCCCTGCTGAGCAGAGAGCCTGACTCGGGTCTCAATCCCAGGACCCTGGGATCATGACCTGGGCCAAAGGCAGAGGCTTTAACCCACTGAGCCACCCAGGTGTCCCTGCATGGTTAGTTTTTAAGGAAACTGCCAAAATGTTTTCCAGAGTGGCTCTCCTCTTTTATTTTACCACAAGTAATATATTAGTGATAGTTTCTCTACCTCCCTGCCAGCATTTGGTGGTGTCACTATTTTTAATTTTAGCTACTGTAGTTGGGGCATGTTTTTTAAACCACTTTGCCAATCTCAATCTCCCTGCCACCCTTTTCTTTTCTTTTCTTTTCTTTTTTTTTTGCCCCCAATCTCTTTTTAAATTGATGTGTTTAGGCCATTTACATTTAATATAATTATTGATTTCTTAGGTCTTAAGTCTACCATTTTATTTTATTTTATTTATTTATTTATTTAAATTTTTTATTTTTTATAAACATATATTTTTATCCCCAGGGGTACAGGTCTGTGAATCGCCAGGTTTACAAACTTCACAGCACTCACCAAAGCACATACCCTCCCCCATGTCCATAACCCCACCCCCTTCTCCCAAACCCCCTCCCCCCAGCAACCCTCAGTTTGTTTTGTGAGATTAAGAGTCACTTATGGTTTGTCTCCCTCCCAATCCCATCTTGTTTCATTGATTCTTCTCCTACTCACTTAAGCCCCCATGTTGCATTACCATTTTATTTTTGATTTTTGTTTGTTTCTGTCTCTCATTTCTCTTTTCTTTTTCCTGCTTCTAGGGGTTCCATCAACACTTTTTAGAAATTGATTTCGATTTATCTATGGTGTTTTGTGTGTATATCTTTGTATAACCTTTTTTAGGAGTTGCTCCAAATATTTCATTATGTAGACATAATGTATGATAGTTTTCTATGTCATTTTACCAGTTTGAGTGTAGTATAGAAACCTTGCATCCTTTTCGTCCCTATAAC
Source organism: Mustela nigripes (assembly GCF_022355385.1). Taxonomy (NCBI): domain Eukaryota; kingdom Metazoa; phylum Chordata; class Mammalia; order Carnivora; family Mustelidae; genus Mustela; species Mustela nigripes. The sequence continues at coordinate 45,737,187 of NC_081569.1, read as the reverse complement.
CTTCTTATATATAATCTAGTGTTTAATATCAACTTCGTTTTAATGGTATACAAAACTTTACTTCTGTATAACTCCATTCTCTCTTCTAGTGCTGTTATTTGTCATACAATTTACATCTTTATACATTGTGTGCCCATCAACACAGATTTATAATAATTGCTTGATGCAGAAGTTGCACACAAAAATAGATTTAAACTGTTTTTTAAAAACCCAGGGATGTCACCATCATGTGAAGTCTTGAGGTCCCTAGTTGGCCTGCTTCCGCCTTCCAACATTCCCAGTCTTCTTATGATTGGTTTACATATAATGTCCAGAGTTTTTGGTTGAACCCAGTAGGAGGAATAGGGGACAGTGCATTTTCATTATCTTCTGGGAAGTCGAAATCTTTTTGTTTTGCCTCTTGGTACCTCAAGTTAAACTGACTCTCTTACCAAGCAGGGTAGATGAAAAGAAAGGACAAGAATGAATGTTTATTGAGGACCCACTGGGTGTTATACACTTCCATATGTAAAAGTTTATTGAGATCTCAGGACTTGGTGAAGATAGTTTTAATGTTTCTGCTTTGCAGATAAGAAAAACCTGAGGATGGGGGCACCTGTGTGACACAGTTGGTTAAACATCCAACTCTTGATTTTGGCTCAGGTCATGATCTTGGTGTCTTGAGATCAAGTCCTGCATCAGGCTCCTGCTTAAGATTACCTCTCTCTCTCCCTCTGTTGCTCCCCTCCATCACATTCCGCCCCCCGCCCCCCCGCCCCATGTACACACATGTGAGCAAACACACACACACACACACACACACACACACCCCTACATTCCTTTTCTCTCTCTAAAAAAAAAAAAAAAAACCAACCAAAAAAACTGAGGCTCAAATAAGATCTGTTCATGCAGGTGTTGGGGGGTGCGTGCTGACCTTGAACTGAGGCTGTCTGACTTAAGTTCACATGCCCTTTCTACTAGAACTCACTCAGCAGCTAAAATCTGAGTTTGTCCCTGGCACCACAAGGCTGGGAAACATTCTTTGTGACTCTTCCTTTTTAAAAAAAAGTGTTTGTTTTTTATTTGTTTTCTTTTAACTTTTTTTCTTTTAACTTTTTATTATGAAAATCTTCTAAGGCATAGAGAAGTGGAAAGAATAGTGCAATTAAAAAATCCATATACCATGACCAGCATTCAACAACCATTAATGTTTTTGTATATTTACTTCATCTATGATCTTTTTTTGCAGGATCATTTTAAAGTAAATTACAGCATCATGATATTCACTCCTAACCATGTCAGCATACAGCTCCAAAAATAGGCACGTTTTCCTGAATAATCACGGGAACATTATCACAAGTGGCAAAATTAGTAATTTCCAAACATCCCTTTATTTTTCCCTCAAGATTTTACCTATTTATCTGAGAGAGAGTGAAAGCCCAAGGGGGAAGAAGGCCCAAGAGAGAGGTAGAAACTGACTCTCTACTCAGTGCAGAGCTGGGTGTGGGGCTCGATCCCAGGACCTTGAGATCATGACCTGAGCTGAAGACAGAGGCTTAACCCACTGAGCCACCCAGGCACCTGTCCTAACATATTTTAATACCCAGTCCACACGAAAGCTTTCTCTGTTGTCCCCCAAATGTCTCTTATAGCTGTTTTTTCCCCAAATTGAGCTCTAGTTAAGAATCATGCATCATGGCATTGCTTGTGGGTCTCTTTGTCCTGTTTGATTTGGGAGGTTGCTTCTAAGCTCTGTAGGGACTCCTTTAGGTTAATTTGGTCAGGGTGAAGAGGAAGGTGCAGAGGTGCTTGGGTCATAGCTGGCTCAGTTTCCCTCTGGGGTCAGAGTGCTCCTTGGGGTCGTCTCCTTCTTGCAAGCAGGCCAAGTCTGTGGCACAGGAGGGTATCTGAGAGGTCACCCTGCCCGTCCTCATGCTGTTCGTTGAGGAGGACTGAGGCTTTGTGCACGAGTTCCTCCCTCGGGGCCCCAGAGTCTGACCTGGACGCCCTGCTTCCTTCCTATTCGCCAGTTCCAAATGAAAGAACAGAAGTGGACTCCTGCAGCCTCTAGAGCAAGCAGACAGTGGTAGGTGCAATTCAAAGTGATTTCCCCCTCTGCTGCAGAGGATTGATCAGGTTCTATAAATAGGGTGCAGTGGCCTGCAGGGGAGGCAGGCCTTTAGAACCAACCAACCGGTCCGCGCTCTGACTTTTGATCTCCACCATGCTTTCTGGGGCTGCCCCACCAAGAATGGTGGGGTGCAGAGGCTCACGCCAGTGGGAGCTTTGCAGAAGGCAAAGGAGCAAAGTAGAGATGCTTTGGGGTTGCTGGCTGAGGCAGGGGGATTGGGGCTGATGTCTGGGGGCTGAGGCTCCAGGAGCCCCATCCCTGAGGTGTGTACTGAGGACAGGGGGTTTTCCAGCCCAGAGATGTGCTGGCTGGGTCTGGTGAGTTCCATCAGGCCCTTGAGTGTAGATGGGCCAGGTCAGCAAGGCTAAAAGAGGTCTTTCTGGTTACCATTCATATGTGTTCTTCATATGTCTGCTTTGGTGCCAGCAGGGTCCGGCTGTGTCCCTCTGACAAGATACTCACCTCCCACTGGAGACCAGAGTGCCAGGGGAAGGTGGAACAGCCCTGCCAGGTGGTCATTCCTGAAGGAAACCCAGCCACAGGCACAAAAGGAAGCTTCCAGAAAGGAAAGGGCTTCTTCAGAATTCTGTGTGGTTGCTGGGTGGGGCCTGAGGTATTGCCGTTCAGGGGCACAGAGGACAGAAGGAGGCTGGGGTGGGCAGGATGGAGGGGAGGCCAGAGGCAGGTGCAGCGGGGCCTAGGGAGAATCGGGCCTTGAGAGTGCTGGTCGCTGGGGGACCAGTCTGCCAGGCCAGCTGCAGGGGCTGGAGCCCTCCCTCCCCTTCTCACTCTGGCTGAGTGGCTGCTGCTGAGGAGAATGGTACTTGACCTTAGCGATGGGGGCTGTAGGGCCCACTCACAGAGGACATGATTGCTCCTCATTGCTAATAAATATTTCGTTGTAAAAACGCAGGGGTCCAAATGGACTGCCAAGCCAGTACTGGGTGCTGAGTGCTGAGTGCTCTAACGGCCGATGGCCGTGGCCGGGGCATGTGTGTGTGTGTGTGTGTGTGGTGTGTGTGCACACATATGTGTGTACCTGTGTTGTGTGTGCACACGCATGGTAAGTGTGTACGTGTGTTTGCTGAGTGTGTGTGTGTGTGCGCGCTCATTCATGTTTGTGTGGGGGTATGTCTGTGATGTGTGCGTGCCTGTATATTAGGGTCTCACCACTTATCATGGCTTTAGCCCCGATCTCTCATTCTTCCTAGACACTGGGGAAAGCTCCCCCTCCTCCCCACGCTGGGATAATGGCCAGGTCTGGATGCAGTTTTTTAACTGTAGGAAACATTTTAGGGTATTAAAGCCGCCTTCTTTAAACCCAGCATTTGGGCAGGAGTGTTTGTGTACATTGCAGAGAAACGGGACTTCTTCTGTGGGACTTCCCCCCTGTCCTTGACAGCTCCCATGGCACCCTGGCGTCCTAGAAATAGCTCTGCGCACCTGTGTGCCTTCACCTGCCCTGTTCCTGTTGCCTCCGGCCCTCTGCGCTCCAAGAGCAGTGGCGGGCTGGGGTGCTCTCCCCGGCTTCCCCAGCCCCACTTGCAGCCTGGAGGCAGAGGGGGGAGTAAGGGAGATAGATGGAGTTAGGGGCCGTGTTACCAAGGTTAAGGCCTGGAGGAAGCAGCCGGGGAGCAGCCTGGATGGACTGGGGATGGGGTGGATGAGAAGTGTGGACCGCCCTGGAGTTTCCCTGAGGTGTGAGAGCTTCTCTTCCAGTCCTGGGCATCAGGGGCTGCCCCTTCAGAGACCCTTCTGATCCCAAGGCTATTTGGTCCTGACCACAGCACCCTCCCAGAGGAGGGGTACATGAAGAGTTGGCCCAGCCAGCTGGGTTTGTGTCTAAACCCTTCTGTTTGGCAGTGGGGAGGTTGAGGGATGCTTTGGATCTCAGCGGCAGTAATCCCTGGGGACCAGACCCTACTGGGGACCCGGAGGACACACACTGGGATCCTTGGAGTGCAAGGAGGCCTGCTCTTACCCTGCCCACCCCTGACTTCCCTAGAGGAGGAGTCTCCCCGCTTGTGGTCTAACCACCATGCCAAAAGGAAACTTCTGCTTAGTCTAACCTTGATCCTTCCTGTTGGAGTTATAATGCCTTTCTCTGTCTGGATGCCCGTGGACATGGGGGTTAGATACTGTGTCACGCCCCTTTGCTGGCTAATTTGAGCTCAGTCACTAGTGTTCTGGGGCCTCTGGAACCAACGGTTGGGGAGTGTAACTGATGATAAGAAGTAAGATCGCCAACTTCCTAGAGAGAGAAACTACCCAAGAAAAGTAGCACCATTTCTTTAGAGGAAATAATACCAAATTACCCCCTAGAGGTTTTTACAAGGGGTAAGAAAAATGTAAGCAAGCAGGAATCAGTATATACAATCTAGATATTCAAAGTCTTTAGAGTCACGGTATAAGCTCTCATAAGAAAAATACTGTTTGATTCTGTTTTATTTTTGTAAAACTTGCTCTTTATAAAAAACTAGAAAAACCCAGAAATGTATAAAGTGAAAGGCCAAAATAAGCCATGATTCCATAAATCATGGCCTACCTCAATGCCAAAACACATAAGGAACATCAGTAAACACTTTACCAAATTGGTGAACGAAGGCAGAGAAACATTTTGACCTATTTTCTTTTTTTTTTTTTCCCTTATTCATGTTTGCATATTTATGTTGAGATTATACTTTTCTTTTTTCAGGTAATGATGTAAGCTATAATACATCTCTTAGAATCTGACCCATGGCAGGTGCTTCTATGAACAAAATTTATACTCTCAAACTTACTGAGCAGAGAAGCAATTTACTTTCTGGAAAATAAATTCTCTTTTTTTTTTTTGCATTGCCTAACCTGGAGATTAAGGTGGTTTTGAAAACTCAGTCTGCTAATCAGAGTTTGCATGTCTCTTATATCCTAGCTGAAGAGTGCCATCTGATGTGGTTTTCTTTATTTTTTAAATTTTTTTTGAAGATTTAATTTATTTATTTGACAGAGATCACAAGTAGGCAGAGAGGCAGGCAGAGAGAGAGGGGGAAGCAGGCTCCCTCCTGAGCAGAGAGCCCAACACGGGGCTCCATCCCAGGACCCTGGGATCATGACCTGAGTCGAAGGCAGAGGCTTTAACCCACTGAGCCATCCAGGCATCCCTTTATTTTTTAGTTAGATACAATGGACATGCAACATTGTATTGGATTTAGGTATACAACTTAATGTTTTGATAGATGTGTATGTTGCAAAGTGATAACCACAAGAAGTTTAGTTAGCATCCATCTGCTCTCATAGTTACAGTTTTTACCTGTAATGAGTGATCTGATGAGCTACTCTATTAGCAACTTTCAAGTACATAGTACTGTGTTGTGAACTTGCAAATACACAATACGGCCCTGTTGACTACATTTGCCTACTGTATGTTATATTTCCGGAACTTATTTATCTTATGACTGGAAATTTGTGCCTTTTGACCACTCCCATCCCCTGTCTCTGGTAACTATAAAACTACAAATTTCTTCTCTGTTTTTAGGAATTCTTCTTCTTCTTTTTTTTCTGATTCCACATATAAGAGATGTCATACAGTATTTGTCTTACTTTGTCTGATTTATCTCACCTAGCATAATCCCTCCAAGGTCCATCCACATTGTTGCAAATGGCAGGATTTCCTTCTTCTTCTTTTTTTTAATGGCTGACTAATATTCCTCTGTGTGTGTGTGTGTGTGTGTGTGTGTGTGTGTGTGTGTATCTTCATCACACGTCTTTACCCATCCATCAACCTATGGGCATAAAGGTTGTTTCTATGTCTTGGCTACTGTAAACAATGTGTGCAGTGAACATGGGGGTGCAGATATCTTTTCAAGTTAAAGTGATGGAATTACTGGATTGTAAGGTACCTCTATTTAAAAATTTTAATTTATTAAAAATTTTAATTTAAATTATATTTAAAATTTTAAAATTAAAATTTTAATTTTAATTTTTAATTTAAAATGTGTAAATATTTAAAAAATTTCGAGGAACCTCCATACTGTTTTCCATGGTGGCTGTACTAGTTTGCTTTCCTACCAACAGCGCTCTCTTCTCACCATGTCCTTGCCAACATTTGCTGTTTCTGGTCTTCTTGGCGATAGCCATTCTGACAGATATGAAGTGCTATCGCGTTGGGGGTTTGATTTGCATTTCCCTAATGATTGCTGATGTTGAGTACTTTTTCACATATCTGTTGGCCATTTGTATGTTTCCTTTGGAAAGATAACACTGTATGTAGATTTTGAGCCCTGCTTTTGCACTTGATTATACAGCTTGAGGATTTTGCCATGTTATTAGAAATTTCTAGACTATATATTTTTAATGACTGCATCATAGACCATTTTGTAGATATACCATAATTTTTTTCTCCAATATCCTACGGGTAGGAATGTAGACAGTTTCTAGTTTGGACTACATTATGTAACGTTTCAAGTGACATTTTTATATTGTTGATTTGTCCCGACTCCACAGTTATCCATGTAAGTAGAGACCCAGGGCTCTGAGCAGGGTGCAGGCCCAGCTGATGGCCAGTGAGTATTCAAGGAGTCCAGGAGACTGGGCGGAGAGCAAGCCAGAGGTCTGAAGCGGATAGTAAGAGTGGAGATTTGGAGGAGATGACAACTAGAAAAACACCCAGGGCAGCAGGACTGGGGATGGGAGGATAGGGGGGATGGTGAGGAGGGAAGGGGATGGGGAGAATATTTTCAGCAACGACATCTACATTTTTTGGATTGTCCACTGCCCTTCATAAGGAAAGTTTTGAGTTCCTTTCCAATATGTGTGTATTTTTAAAGTATATACATGTACCGCTTATTCATGCACACTAAGCATTTAATATTTTAATTTTAATTTTAATATTTTTCTCCTTTTTGATAGAGTAATATAAAGAGGAGATTTAATTTTTTTCCTCCTTGCTTATCATGGATCTATGCGTTCACCTCCCTTTGGAGAACGCCTGCTGGAAAGGGGAGGGAAGTGGAGCCTGGGGCCACGCAGAGGGTTGCTGGGACCCAAAGCTATGAGGACATTCAGGTAGAGAGAAAAGGGCCCATGGGGGGATCAAAGTCATACCCAGGGGGTTACTCCTGAGATGGTTATTTGCATTTTTACATGGGATTTGAAAATCAATATTCGTGGTGAGCTTCAGGCTTGCTGCTGACATTAAGATCGTGCGGGTGGGAAGTACTAAGGCGGGAGCAAATAAACTGGGGAAAATCGAAGAGCTTTCTGGAGGGCCACAGGAGTGGTAGACGAGGAACAAAGTGAATGAGAATAAAGGAATATATATAAAGCAGTGGTTTCCAGCCTGGGGTCCCTTTAAGTATTTCCAAAATTTCAAAAAGAATCTTCCTCCCATCTCCCATTCAACGTTTATCCACATCGAGACCATTTTTCTCGGCTTTCATCTGAAATGCTGTCAAGTTCACATGGTGGGTAGCTTCACGCTGATCAGAAGCTCTTGACTCGTGGTTATGAACGTCTTTGATTAATTTAAAGTTGGAAAAACTATTTTAATTATTTCTTGGTAAATGTAACTTGCTCTATGAGCATGATTTCTAGAAACTTGGAGGCCGTGTTGAGGGACCGGGGCCCAGGGAGAATTAATAAAAGGCATCCTCACCAGAGGAGACGTTGAACTTCTGTTGGGCAGACCGGATGTGGGTCTCTGAGCTACCCATTAGGATGCAGTCAAGGACAAAGGAATTTTGGAGACTTTACAGATGTAGTTGGAACATAGAAACCTAAGTGGTTTGAGAGACAATGGCCTGAAAGGCAGGGAAAATATGTATTTAGTGAAGCTGGAGATGAGACGGTGTATGAGAGGACACAAAACATTGAATGATGAGATCAGACTTTCATGACTCAGGGACCTTACCCAGGATCAAGGTTTACGAATAATGTCAAGAAAACAGAGGGACAGGTCAAGCTGGGAGGGGTCTGGGACCAATGAGGTAGCCTACCAAGTCCTTTCTCACCAACATGGGGCTCGGTCTCAGACCCTGAGATTATCACCTGAGCTGAAATCAAGAGTCAGATGCTTAACTGATTGAGCCACCCGGGTGCTGCTACACAAAGTTCTTAATGAGCCTCTCTCTATACCTGTTTAAGACCCTTCAGTAGCTCCCATCTCTCTTGGGATAATTTCCAACTCCTTAATATGGGCCAAAATTGGCACCTGCCTGCCTTCCCAGCCTCATCTCCCACTACTGGTTCTCCCCCTGAGCTCCAGCTACACCGGCCTTTTAGTGTTCTGAACACTCTGTGTTCCCTCCGGCCTCAGGGCCTTTGCACGTTTTTCTCAGCTTGGAAAGCGCTCCTTGCTACTCAGCTATCTCTGGTTAGCTCCTCTGCATTCTGCCATTCATGGCTCACACTGGTACCTCTTGGGCCTCAGTTCCCAGCCTCTCCTGGCTTCATCTTACTCCAGTCCCTGCTGGGGCAGCCAGTTCCACGCAGGCCTTGACCTGCTTTGCGTAGAGGTGATCTGAGGGGGCCTCTCCTAGACTCATCCCCGGGCCTCTTGCTTCCTGTCCCAGGACTTTTCTGACACTGAGGTGAGAGACCCCAGGCAGAATCCATATACCAAGGTGGAATTGCAGGGGAGGTGACACCAGTGTGGCTGTACCTAGGCCATGAAGACAATGGCGATGGATAAATGTTTCTACCCATCATTTTATGCGTGGACCCGTCTGAGCCGCTCCTTAGGAGTCCCAGCAGGGTGAGCCCAGTTGCACACAGGGTTGGCCAACTTGACAGTGAGTCTTTGTGTTGTTGGTCTCTCCTCTCTCACTCCTCTTATCCCTGTCTCGTGCCCTCTTGGGATTGCCTCCCAATTAGACTCCCTGTGCATATGCCCTTGGGGGAAACCAGGTGATACCTGGGTTGGTATTTGCTTAATATTGTACCTCTTGTGCTTAACAGATTTTTGTTGCACAAATGAATGAACAAAATGAAAAACCTTTGAAAGGGCTAAGGGAGTCATTGGGTACACCATAGCGGTAGCCATATATTTTTTAAAGATTTTGGGGTGCCTGGGTGGCTCAGTGGGTTAAGCCGCTGCCTTCGGCTCAGGTCATGGTCCCAGGGTCCTGGGATCGAGCCCCACATCGGGCTCTCTGCTCTGCAGGGAGCCTGCTTCCCCTCTCTCTCTCTGCCTGCCTCTCTGCCTACTTGTGATCTCTGTCTGTCAAATAAATAAATAAAATCTTAAAAAAAAAAGATTTTATTTGTTTATTTATTTATTTGAAAGAGAGAGAGCACAAGCAAGGGAAAGGGGGAAGCAGGCTCCATGCTGAGCAGAGAGTTCAACATGGGGCTTGATTCCAGGACCCTGGGATCATGACCTGAGCCTAAGGCAGACGCTTAACCCAAGCTCCCCAGGGGGCAGCCATGTTAACAAAATGAATCTACTTTAGCCTGAGACCGGGAACAGCCGAGGGGGGATGGGTTACAACATATGGACTCTCCATAGCTTTGGAGTTAAAGAACAGACTTTGTGCTGTAACCGAAAGTACCTAAGGGTCTTCATGAAATGCTAAAATGGTTTATTTAGCAGAGGCTGGACCCTTGTCTACTGATAATGTATTAACATATGACACTAATCTGGAAATAGAAATGCGTTTAAGGATTTGTCGTGATCCAGGGATTGTGTTGCTTGTGCGGGCAATCCAGGGGAGGATGGAGGGGTTGGGGGTGTCTTGCTTACCCACGGAACAGTTCCTCTGGCGGGTAAAGGACCAGGCCCTGCGGGGATGCGTAATGTGCGTGGGACCCCCCCCCCCCACCCAACCATGCTCTCCTAGAGGCTTTACTGATCACCACATCACAGACTTGATAGGGCTTCTTAGCAAGTAACAAACTTCTTTCACTTACCTGATTTTATCGGCTTCTCATAAAGATAAGTGATATTCTTATCACTCCCATTCTAAAGATGAGGAAGCTGAGGCTTGGGGAGGTTAGGTAATTTGCTGGTTACGAAGGTAGGATTTGAAGCCGGGTTTTCTGACTCGACATATTATTTCCTTGGTGTCTCAGGACAGGCTCCACAGACCCAGAGCTGGACAGGGGGAGGCGTGTGCGGGTGATTCCCTGAGGGTGCTGGCCAGTGGTTTTACAGGGAGTCGAATTCAGTCTGATAACAGGAAGGGGGGGTGCTCTGCAGTGGGATCTCACTGTAGGGTCTCCATCCTTGAAGCGAGGGAGCTGGGCTTCTGTGTCAGGGTCTTCCTCATTGCTGGCTCACTGTGATGGAGTGGAGTGGGGCGGGGCAGGGTCCTAGGGGTGTGTGTGTGTGTGTGTGTGTGTGTGTGTGTGTGCATAGTGACCATGCCGGTCTAGTCCCCGAGCGCTGTTTTCTCTTTCAGATGAACACTGACGCTTGTCCACTCAAGGGAAGGTGTGCTTCCTGGTGAACTAGCTCGTGTGCTGGGATGACAGGTCCTTGTGCCGGTTTGAAGAACAGAATAGGAGCATCAGAGAAGGGGGTTGTGTGCCATGTTTGCCTCTGGAAAGTGGAGTTACAATTTACTGGGGCACTGGCTTATCTTCTGCCTCTCCCTCATTCTCCTTCTTTCTCCCTTTTTCTAAAAGACCTGGAAGTCTCCCTCTATATTTTGGCTTGGCTAATGTCTTACAAGGATCCCTGGATTACATTATCTTTGATTAGGAACCTCCTGCAGACCGGGGATACGTCCAAAGGGGAGGTTCAGTCGGAGGCTCCTTCCTCAGGTTTATAGCTCTTTGAGGGCAAGCACTAGGGCTTCCTGTCTGGTATAGTGGTTTCCTAGGGTAGTAGATGCATGTCTTGCAGCATCTAGGAATGCTCCAAGAGGGGGCAGGGTCCGTGTCTCCCTCATCAGGCAGGAAGCTTCCTGGAATAGGGGCTGTGTCTCTGCCATCAGACAGGGAGCTTCTTGTAACAGGGGCTGTGTTTCCTCTATCAGAAAGGGAGCTCCCTGGTGGTAGGGGCCATGTCTCCCCCATCAGAGAGGGAACTTGGGGGCAGCTTCTGTATCTGTCCATCAGACTGGCATCTCTAGAGGTGCAGCTGTCTCCTCTGTGAAATGGAACTAGTGTATCTTGGTGGTGACTGATTTGAGCCACATCCTTCCATCAGGATGTGAAAAGCCTGGGTGTTCATTTTTAAAGCCAATTCCTTTCTTCTGGGTGAGGGAAGCTGTGAGCCATTTAATTGTTTCTGGAAGCACCATTCCTTAGCATTTGGGTCTTTCTTTGGATCAAGAAGCAGAGGAGAAAACAAATAGATGTTCCTCCTTTGAAGACAGGGGGCTGTGAGTGGGCTGTAGCAATAGCTCCCAGGGAGCTGGGTGCAGGGTGGGGGCCCGGCAGAGACGGGCATAGATGCACTGGGGTGTAGCACCATGCTTTCCTGCTCAAAGGAAAAGAGATTAGGATTGAGGTCACTTGGAGGAGTGGAAAATGGCCTTCTGATGAGGAGCCCCAGCATGGGGGTTGGGGTGCTCACTGAGAGGGCTAGAAATGTTCCTATGAGCCTGGTGGGTATGTGAGGGATGTTGCACTGAGTCTTTCCTATCCCTCTTTCTCTTTGTCTAAACTCGTTTCTCTCCTGGGGGTTCAGGGCTCTGCCTTGTACCTCAAAATCCTTTATGCTCATTATCCTCTGAGGTCTGTGGATAGGAGGTCTTCCCCGTCTTGCAGATGAAGAAACTGGGGGTTAGGGAGAGGAAATAACTTGTTGCATGGTATACACAGCTGGAGAGTGACAGAGCAGGGATCAGATTGTAGATTTTGAAGCAAAGCCCTTTCTCCATCACACCATATCCAAATGCCATTTTGCCAAATGAGCAGCTAGTACCAACTCATAGGCTCATTTGATAATTGCAGTTTGTAAAGGGGCAGAGGATAGTACAGAGAAAAGGGCCCACGCTGAATTCAGATGAATTCATCTACCAGCCAGGATCTTAAGGTGAGTCACTTGGGGTTACTGAAACTCATCCCTAACCATGCTGGTCCTCCTTGCTTTACAGGACAGCTGAGAGGCTTAGCTGGTGTAATGTGGTGGTTTGGAGCCTTACAGGTGGAGGGCAAATCCCGGCTCTGGTACCTTCTAGCTATGTGATCTTGGGCAAATCATGCAGCCTTTTAGAGCCTCAGCCTTGTCTTCTGTAGACTGGGAGTATGATACAGCCTATATTTTAGGATTGCTATGAATAGTTTAGCAGAATGCCTTTTCCATTTGTTGAGCTGCTGTTTAGTAGGTTTCCTTAAGAGTGTAACCCAGTTTTCAGCGTGAGTTTCCCAGATCCTTGTGATCTAGGGAAGAGATGCTCCATTGCCACTCCCATGCTCTCCTCAAAATTTCCGCAACCTGATGGTGGTATGGGGTTCATCTGGGTTGATGGCTCAGTCTGAAGCCATCTTGACATCAGAGCCTCTCCCCAAACTGCCCCCCCACCATCATTCCTGGACCTCATCCCATTTAGCCTTTCACCATTCTAGGAGTAAAGTCGACCCTAGTCTTCCCATGGTGCCCTTTCTGCGGCACCTTCCCCATGGCATTGTCCCCATGGCACCCCTCTGTGGTTGCCTGGCTGGCTTCAGTGGTCTCAGACCCTCAGCGCCCAGGTCCCACAAGCGGTATATCAAAGGCTTTTCTCCCCCTTGAGACAGTTCCCTCCCTAAGGAATTCTGGTGCCAGCTGTTAACATAATGGATTTTTCCACTCAACTGTGTGATGCCGAGCATCAATTGAAACCCCTGAGTTAGAGCTTAGAGTCAGGAGGGACCTTACACGTCAGCTGAATCCTTTGTGCTTTGGCCTTGAGAGTGTGTCTCTAATAAATAAAATGACCATTTTGAAGAGCAGGCTTCCTCCAGCCTGGGCTCCGACAGGAAATGTGGTCCCCACTGCAAGACAGGACAGCAGAATAGGGTTTGCGATTTTGGGGGGCTATAGTTAAAACAGGGAAAGTGCTCGGGTCCTCCTTCTGAGGCAGCCCTGGTGGCCTGGTCTGGGGGAGGAGACCATGACTGGTCTCTCCCTAAAAGTCCAGCCAGGCTGTTTTCATCCCCCTTAGCAGGTCCTCTCCAGGCTGCAGTGTTAAAATCTCCCCTGTGAGCGCTCCAAGAGGTGAGGTTGAAATACAATTGCAGCAGGAGGGACAATAAATAAGCCAATTTATTTTATCTCACCTGCTTGGAGTTGGGGTATTTCTTAAATGGAAACAAGCAAATTTATGCAAATTACATGCAAATTAGACCCTTCCTGGATTAATAGAAAGGAAATTGAAGTTCTGGGTAGTGCCCAGGGCCTGCGTAAGGTGTATTGTGAATCTCAGTATGCCATGCGGGGTGGGAGAATGGAGGCACTCTGGGGACGGTGTGCATGTTCTGAGATCCCTGAGTGGGGTAGCAAGGGTCAGATCATCTGGAATGTCCCTCTGGGGTGGGGGGGTCTCAGGTGGACCAGCATTTCTGAACAGGTCACTGACTGGCATTTTGAATGGTCTGTGTACTCACCCTTTCCCTCACTCCTTGCCCATCCTACCTACCTGGGACCTTGCTCAGTTCAGTTGTAGACCTGTTGGAGGAAGGCTTCCCCCGACCCCCAGCTCTTCCTCTACCACAAAGGGTTGCTCTTGCCAATCCCCGTGGAGGGACATCCTACATTATTCTTTGCGTCTGTCTTCGACAACCCTTTAGGAAATCTCCACTTAGTGTTCACCCTGAATCCTACCAGCTACAGAGTAACGTGTACTTTCATGTTTATATCCTAAGTGGAGACAGAGTATCATTGTCCTTGACCATGGCTTCACGTTGGAATCACTTAGAAAGCCTTTAATATGCTGAGATTCTGATTTGATTGCTCTGGGGATCCACATGGGCTTTGGGAATTTTCAAAGCTTTGTGATGATTCCAGAGTGCAGCCTGGTTGAAAATTACTGGCCCAGCAGTTCACTGGTAGGATGGACATATAATGACTGTGACTTCCCTAGTTGTTCCTTGGAGCCATTAAGGGCCACAGGCGTTGAGCACCTGCTAAGTGCAAGGGGTCTAGATGCACTGGCTCTCGCAACCCTCTCAGAAGTCTTGCCAGGTGAGGATCTTCCTCCTCTCCCACCATGAGGATTTAAACAGGCTCAGGGAGGTGACATTTCTTTCCCAGCATCGCTCAGGACCGAAGCAGCAGAGGCAGGACTCAAACTGGGGTCTTTCGGACTGGAGCCCCCCTGTTCCTGCTGTCCCCTCCCCTGGTCCTCCTGGAGGTTGGCCCAGGAGAGCAGGGAGATAAAAGGGCCTCAGTGCATCTTTGTGCAGGAGGGCAGGGCTCCAGGCCCGGGTTTGGGCTTACTGTTTCCCAGCTTTGTGACCTTGGGCTGAGCCCTTCCTGGCCCCAGCCACTCCGGGCCTACCACAGGGACTGCAGTGGGGAGCCCACTGTGGGGTAGGTGTGAGGATTAAATAAAAAACGAGATGGTGCTTTGTAAACCATGAAATGGGACGCCCACATTAATTATGTTTCTCGAACCTCCCTTTCTCACTGCCAGGGGTGACCACTGCCTCCCTCCCGTCCAGCCCCACCAGACACACAGGTGTTTTGAACATTTGACTCACTTGGTCTCCCCTTTCCTCTGCCAGAGGACTCTGCTTTATCCTCTCCGCTCGACAGAACACAAGCCGCTGTCTCCCTGCGAGAGTCGGGTGGTAATTAGGTTAAATAATTTAAAGTAACTTTTAATTTTTAAATAATTCCAATTTGCCTTTGTGCAGTGTACGTTTCTTCCCTCCCCCACTCCTCCTCCACCACCGCCTTCCTTGGCTGATTTGTTTGTTAGTTTATTTATTTATTTATTTATTTAAAAGTTTGGGTTTTTTTTTTTTTTTTTCCTTTTTCCCCCTGGATAACCAATTTGCTCCGAATGGCAGCTAGCCAGTTCGATTCAGAATAACCACAGATTGTAAGGCGAAGGCAGGAGGCAAAATCTGCTGACTGGGAAACGTCTGAAAGGCAGCTTTGCCCAAACCACCCCCCACCCCTTGGGAAAGGAGGATAAAGAAAAGACGCACAGGCTGTGGTTAACTTTCGATTTTCTGCAAGGTGGAGGCTGGGAGAAGCCGGGTGCACAGAGGTGCTGGTGGTGGGGAGGGGGGCACAGGGAGCAGAGGGGCAGATCCTCGGAAGAGGCTGCGCACTGGGCTTAAGGGCCCCCCCTTCCATTTGGAGCGGCAGCACCTGGGGTCCTCTCCGCCCCCCCAGCCTTGGGCTCCCCATCTGTGGAGTGGGCGCACCAGCACCTTCCCCATGGCCTGGAAGGTCGAGCGGGCTCTGACAGGCAGTGAATGCTCGCTGTGGGATCCAGGACCTGGGAGCAAAGAAACCCTTTGGGGTGGAGACAGAGAGCTGGTAACCTGGCAAGGGCTTTTCTTTCTGCCTTTTTAGATTGTAAGTGTTCACAGAATTTTATTTATTTTGAACTTTTTATATAGAAATTAATTCATGTTTATAGGAATGTTACAGAAATTGAGGTTAACATTTTACCATGCTTTCTGGTTCTTTCGTTCTTAACAGGAAGGGGTTTTGCCCCCACTTTGTAATGCCTGGAGATAGTTCTGTTGTCACTCCTGAGTGGGAGATGGGAACCCATAAGGTAGAGTCCAGGAATCCTGCTTAACATCTTAGGATGCCCAGAAACCGCACCCCACAACCCCTTACCCCCACACAGAATGATTTAGCCCAAAATGTCCGCAGTGCCCAGGCTGAGAAACCCAGTGGAGCGTGTGTGTGTGTGTGTGTGTGTGTGTGTGTGTATCCAAACTGTTGAATAGTTGTGGATGCAATGCTCCTTTATCCCTAAATATTTCTTTCTTTTTTTTTTTTTTAAAGATTTTATTTATTTATTTGATACAGAGTACGATCACAAGTAGGCAGAGAGGCAGGCAGAGAGAGAGGAGGAAGCAGGCTCCCCGCTGAGCAGAGAGCCCGATTCGGGGCTCCATACCAGGACCCTGAGATCATGACCTGAGCTGGAGGCAGAGGCTTAACTCATTGAGCCACGCAGGCACCCCATCCCTAAATATTTTAATGTGTATTTCCTAAAAGCAAGGGCATTCTCTTACATAACCATAGCTCAGTTATCAAAACATCATGGACTTGACATCGATACCGGGAAGCTGAGGTCTGATGCTGGCAGGAGTCTTCGGGGAGCATGTGGGACTCGGTGTAAAGGGCACTGGAATCGGTCATGGAAGCGATGGAAGCCTGGGCTCTAGTCTGTGGAGGTCAAGTCACACTACCCTTGACAATCTTTTGTGGTTTTCCTCCCCGCAGACTGGGGCTGACAGAGGTTCTACTGCCCTCCTCCCAGGACTGTGGGTGAGGGGACATAGATGGGAGAGGAGGGGCTTTGCCTGTGAATCCCGGGGATGGCTATCATGTTGCCCACTCCAGTTGGAGCCCTCCTGCTGGGATTAGAGGTTGGCTGTGAGGAGCTGCCTCCGGCTGGTCCCTGGTGGTGGAACTCCAGCTGTGACCAGGCTTGGGGCTGTTGACAGAAATTCTGGTTCCAAGGGAACACTTGGGCTAGGCCCCCAGACCCTGCAGGGGAGCCGCTTTCTTTCCTTTGGAAGGAGGTGACCTTGACCTGGGCTTGCTGCTTGGGCTGCCCCATAGTACAGAGAGCGGGCAGAGGCCAGGGACGGGGAGGAAGGAGCTGCTGTGCCTGGGTGGCCGAAGACAGAGAAATGCTTGGCCACACATATTCCTAGATTCTCCTTTCTCTCGAGGACGAGAACGTGCTTCATTTTTCACCGAAAAGCCTTTTGTAACCTCTGTGTTGGAATTGTCCCAAAACAGTATGTTTTAAAATTTGGAATTGGAAAGAAGAAACAAACATTTATTAACTGCTTTCCGTGTAGTTACTTTCATATTCACTGCTTTTCATTCTCCCTCATATCTTGTGAGAGTGATAGTAATTAATACATTTGTTAGGAAAGGAAAACTGGTTGGGGCACTGGGTGGCTCAGTCGGTTAAGTGGCAGACTGTTGATTTGAGCTCAGGTCTTGCTCTCAGGGTTGCGAGATTGAGCCCTGCGACTCTGTGCTGGGCGTGTAGCCTGCTTGGGAGTCTCTCTCTCTCTCTCTCCCTCTGCCTCTTACCCCTCACTCCCCTCTCCCTGGCAGAGGGTGAAGAAAGAAATGAAACCAGGCTCAGAGAGGTTGAATAACTCACTCAAGGTCACACAGCTGACAAACTGGCAGAACTAGGATTAAAATGTAGATGGCATTTTCTTCAAAGCTACTATTGCTTCTGGTTTAAGCTCTGGCTCAGCCGTCACTAGCTCTGTGACCTTGGCTAAGTTACTTAACCTCTCTGAGCCCATTTCCTCATTACGAGAAGGGTGATAATCATGCCTGTCCTAGCTGCCAAATAGGACAGAGGGAAAGTGCTTTATAAATTGTCCATCAGTTAGCATTTTGTTATTGGCATGAGGGGAATTTGCCTTAGGGCTTCCTTCCTCATGCACCCATTGTGTGAATAGATGGCGGCTCAGCAAGGGAATTGGCTTAGCAGGGCGAGGACCACTCAGTGACAGGCAGGGTCCCCTAGTGATGGAGACGGGGAGTACACCCATGACTAGACACATGTCAGGTGCTCTGTGCCTTTTCTTGAGGATGAACTCCCACTGGAGTTCCCTGTCCCCATCCTTCTTTCTGGAAGCCATGTTTGGTGACCTCTATGCCTTCAGAGAATGATGCCAGCTCCGTCAGCACAGGGACAGAGAAGGGAGGCCTATAGCATCACCACCCTTTGTGGCTTACAATAGAAGCCATTGCAGACTGCCCGGGTGTGGGCTACTTCTGCACAAACTCTGGGCTGTGGACCGCACCACAGACCTCAAGGGCAGCTCACCGTGGACCCCTCTCCCTGCCTCCCGGAGGGTCTGTATGTACAATTCTTTCCCTTCCCTGCACCATCTGAAGTGATGGAGAAGTCTAAGAATTACGGAGTCTTGTCAGGGAGCACCCTGGGTCTGGGGGTCCTGGGCACCTCACTCTTCTCCATGTCCCCCTCTGGCTGGGCAGAACTGAACTTATGAGGAAGGGTCCAGAGGGCTGCTTCCCCCCACCCCAGGAGCTACTGAGGGGGTCCTGACATCTAGATAGGATTTGGGCAGGAGGTGACCAGGTGTGCTGATGGGAAAGGTAGCTCTGTGGCAAAGAGAAGGGCAGGAGTGGTGGCTGCGTGGCGGCTGTTTGGGGTTAGTCTAGCCCTCTGGATCGCGATGCCTCTCTGGCTAACCCTTTAAGCCCTTTAATTTCTAGGGCTCTCTGCACCCTGTTGCCAGGTTCTGCTTCTGATGAGCTGGTCTGCCTGGTGCCTGGCTGCCGACTGGGCATCTGACTCACTGCCCGTGACCTTTGACTCCTGTGAGGCACCCCTGTCTCTTCTGGCCTCTCTGCTGCCTGGCTACTCCCTACCAGCACCCTCTTTTTGGGGTGGCCTCCTCTGGTCTCCTGAGTCTACCCTGGGCCACCCTGGGCTGGCAGTGAGTCCCAAGGCTTGGCTGTCTTGCCTGAGGGGACTTTTGTTTGGGTCCAGATCGTCCTCTGAAACTTGTCTTCCCACTCTCATCGGTATTGCCGGAGTTTGGGATACAAGCCCAGAAAGGAAATAATTACATCGAAACACAGTGGTGTTGAAATTGTGGAAAGAAAAAAAGCCTACAAAAGCCAATTTGCTGTTTACTTTATGCAAAGTGTGCTTTGAAAGGAAGGTTAGGGATCAGGTTGGACGTGAGGGAGAACTTTCAGATCAGCCTGTGTTCCTGGTGGATCTTCTCTGCGGCAGCAGGCGCTGGCAGAGGGCAGTGTAGTACAGGGATGGGGGCAAATGAGCTACTGGCCCGAACCTGGAAATGTCTTTGCCTAGCAATGGCCAAAGTCCTTTTGGAAGGTTCACCACTCTCGCAACAAATGAGGGAGCACATCCTATGTGTTCCGCCCTGTGTTTGGTGCTGGGCACAGAGGTGAGCAAAAAGGACATGGCTCCCCCTCCCAGGGCTCACAGTGCGGTGGGAGAGGCAGGCATGAGTCATGGTGATAGACTGGTGTATGTGCGTGGAAGGCAAGGAACATGGTTCCAGAAAGGTGTAGAGCAAAGGAGCCTGGGCAGGGGGGCTGGTTTCTTGGGGAAAGGACACCTGAGCTGACATGAGGATGTGTAGGAGTTCACCAGGCAAGAGGGATGGGGAGGAGGTAAGTCGAGTGAGCCTTGTAGATCGAGATTCAGAGTGGGTGGAAAGGTGGTGTTTTGGGAGAAGTAAAAGGAAGCATGACAGCGTGGAGAGAGGACGGGGTGCAAGAGAGGTTGGGGGAAGCAGGTGGGAGGCAGAGGTGGGATGGGCGAGGAGAGGACGAGGGTAGAGTTGGCATGGATTCCCAAGCAGGCAGGGGTGAGAGGATGGTGGGCCTGAGGTGGGAGGGGTGGAGGCGATGGGGGGACCGGTTCCGAGGTGGGAGTGCGGGCGAGCTAGAAAGCTGTTCCTCTCAGCATGAAGTGCAAACAGGGCATCCTCAGTGGGGGTGGGGAGGAAGGATGCGGATCCTTTTCTGTTTGTTTTCAGCTTTGTTGCGGTATAAGTGATGCACCAGAAACTACCCATATTTGCAGTATACAGTTTGACGAGTGTTGACATATGTATATGCCTGGAAAACCCATCACTGTACTCAAGATCGTGAATCTCTCCACTATCCCGGAAAGTTTCCTCCGTAATCCACCCATTCCCCTCAGCCCCATGTCCAGGCGACCACTGATGAGCCTTTTGTCCTCAAGGATTAGTGTGCACGTTCTAGAAGCTTATACAAGTGGAAGCATACATTAGATAATGTACTCGTTTGTCTATCCTCGTGCAGGCAGCACAATTATTTTGAAATTTATCCATTGGACAGGTAGTCTTTTACTTGGACGTTGCTCCTCATTTTTTATAGAGGGTAAATCTCTTAAGCCTTTGCTGCCCATAGCGAGGTCTGTGGACCAGCAGCCTCTCTGTCACCCGGGGGCTTGTGAGTGATACAGAACTTCGGGCCCCGAGGGCTCAGAAGCTGCATTTTAACCAGATCCTTGGGACACTGGTTCGCACGTTAGTGTTTGAGGAGCCCTGTCTCTGGCTCTCAGGACCTCAGTTGCTTCCTCTCCTTGTTTGTGGATTACATACAGGTGCAAGGAGCTGAGTTAATTCCACTCAGTCACTCATGGTCAATGTCAGCCTTCGTGTGGCCTTTCTTTCTTGTGGCTTCCATTGTGTACTTTCTCTGCTCTCCATCCTCACCTTCGTTACCCTCCCCCTAGAGTTACTCCCTCTCACGGGTTCAGAATTTGTTCTAAAATAGGCACACATCATTCTAGAATAGTGTCATTCTCTGCAAGCACCTGTTTTAAATTCACACACGTTTAGCTGCGCTGCAGACCTTCGTTCCCAGCTTCTCTTGCTCACCACCACGGTTTTGGACCCGCCCTCTTGCTCTAGGAAGAGTCAGTGTGCATGGTTTCTTACTGATGCCAAGTTCTCTCTAGAGTGTTTCTACAACCTGTTTCTCATCCATTCTGTCAGGGAAGGGCGAGGGACAGCTAAGGATGTGTCCAGGTCCCCACTGCTACCCATAGCTTTGTCCTCATAGCCTGACCCTCAGTCTCCATCTTTGCAAGTGTCTTTGGCTAAATGACCTGAGTTGCCTGCAGTTCTGACTCCAATTGCTTCTTTTGCTGGTGGAAAGACCTCAGCAAACTGTCAGGCAGAAGATCTAAATAGTTATGTTTTTCTTTGAATTAAGTTTCCGGCTGTCACAGCCCATGGTCTGAAATCCTTTGATAGCCAAAGTCCCTGAGACCTTTTCTTTTCCCTTGAGCGCCTGAAGTACCTTAACTTCTGATTTTTTTTTTCTTCCTGTGAATAATACACCAGCTGCTCCAGGGAGCTGACTGTTGCACCAGTTTGCAGCGCTGTTTAAAATCCCGATTCTGCAAACTCCTCAGAGCGGAGAGACAGTTCCTACTCCTGTGTAATCATTTATAGATCAGGTAATGATTTCCCTCTTGGCTTAATGACAGTTCTGTTCTTGGGAAAGCTGGTCAGCGTGTCAAATATTGCTGATGTCCCCTGGGAGATCAAGCACCGTGGCTCTATCTGCTGTTCCTTCTCACCCTTGGCACCTACAGTGGGGGAGAAAAGTCACTTTGTTCAAAAGGATCTCAGGACCAGTGAGAGGGTGGAGGGTATGAGGAATGGAAGACTTGATTTGCCTTTGTCTCAGGAAGCATTTGCCTGCTTCCCTCCCTGTTCTAGTTGCTGGTTGTCTTGAGAGGGGCTGCCTTGAAGAAGAGGAGGCTGGGAGTTTTGGGAGGGGGTTCTTCTGTATAAGGGGAGCCACGTGTTGACTTTTCACTGGAATCCAGCAGCTAAGAGAGATTCTACCATGTGCCAGGATCTGTGCTGATTTCATGAGGCTCAGGCTAGAAGGCTTGACTGGTTGGTTCTAGAGGATGTTCCTCTGGGAAAATGTTAGTGGGACTCTATCTCTTTTGGGGGCAAATTGGTCAGCAGTGGAGGAACCCAAAAGACGTGAGAGGTCAGTTCCTCTGGACTGTTGTGAGACTGAGTTCTGCACTCAGCAGATACAGCGCCCCTCTGCCAGCATCACACCTGAACAAAAATTTGTTTAAGAGGGTTGTCTGGGGGTGCCTGGGTGGTTCACTGGGTTAAGCCTCTGCCTGCGGCTCGGGTCATGACCTCAGGATCCTGGGATCGAGTCCTGCGTCGGGTTCTCTGCTCAGCAGGGAGCCTGCTTCCCCCTCTCTCTGTCTCTGCCTGTCTCTCTGCCTACTTGTGATCTCTCTGTGTCAAATAAATAAAGTCTTTTAAAAAGAAAAAAAAAAAAAAAGAGGGTTGTCTGGGTGGCTCAGTTGGTTAAGCATCCGACTCTTGATTACAGTCCCGGTCTTGATCTCAGGGTCTTGATCCCAGGGTTGTGAGTTCAGGTCCTGCTTTGGACCAATGCTGGGTGTGAAGCCTACTTTAAAAAAGACATAAACAAAACTTAGTCAAGAAAAACCAGTCAGTGCCAGGGGTTGCCAAGGGTGGTTTGTGGATCTGTGTTAGACTGTGATCACATTTTCACAGATGGGATTGGGAAAATAAAACAAGGTAGTGAGTTCTTCATGAAGCTAAATTTATTGACTCTGAAGGACTATACTTTACGATTGTCACCTTATATCCCAAGTGTTTGTGAAATTGGGATGATAGTAGAGGATAGAAGATGACTGCAATGTCTTTATGTGGCTAAAAGTTGTCAACTCTCTGTCAGGCACACGCATGTGTGTGTATGTGTGTGTGTGTGTGTGTGTGTCTGTGTGTGTGCACGTGCGCTCATGCAGGCAGCTGTGCATAAATTTTACTTGTCTGTGAACTTCCAAAGTCTGAACACTCAACTCTGGAATCAGACATACTGTGCTTTGATTCTTAGCTTCTTCCCCGAATGAATATGTTAACACATTGTATCCAGTTTGTGCCTAAGTAATGTTACTTTGTTTCTAATAATAGTGTTTGCTAAGATCAAAAACTTACCTTTGGAAAAGGAGCACACTCCACAAATTAGGTTAATTTAGCAATCATCAACATTTTAATGAATATATTCTGTTAAAACTTGCATAAGTAAAAATGTAAATGAGAGGTAGCCTGAGGGGCAGCTGAGTGGTCAGCTGAGAATAATCGAGATTCATAGGGTTCTTCTTTTGTTGTGGGTGTGGGGTCACTATGGCCAGACACCCTGGGACAGGGGCTGGGACCCAAGGAGCCTCCTAGGTGCTCTGTTCCTTTACTATATTTAAATGGACAGCCCGTGTGAGATCGTAATTAAATTGTGGTCGTAGAGGAAGACAGCTTAACTAGAACCCCTCATGCTACACACTCCAGAATTTAATTTTCCAAATAAACTGAGTGTGGCTTTGATGCCCAGGGAGGATCAATAGAATGGAAATTGCTTGCAGTTTCCCCTAAAGTGTTACAATGGATTACTGCTCTCACATTTCCCCTCCATGCTCCTTTTCTTCCTGCCAGAGAGAGCCTGGTATTCATTCTAGACACACACTGTTTGAGGAAATAGAAAAAAAAAAAAAAAAACCCATAAATGAATAAGAAAGGGTACCACAAGCCATTCTGAAGAGGAAGATGGGACCATGTCCTCCTGCCTGTGAGGTGAGTGAGGGCTCCTGGGTGCCTGTGAGGGAGAAAGCATCCCCATCTCATTCTGTGAGGCTTAGGGAGAGGTGGGGGGAGGGGGAGCTTCAGGTGCTCTGGGAAGGGACTTGGAGAGTCTGCTTTCCATCAGGTCACCTTCCCAGGGAGGCCACACAGGAAGGCCCGCCCAATGTCAGGTCCCAGCTGAGAGTGCTGCTGCTGCCAGGAACCTCACTGACTGCTGATCCCCTTCGGAATCTTAGAGAATGTTCTAACTCCTTTACTTCCTCTCTGAATAGTGAGGTCAGGAAGGAGAGCAGGTCAGAATGGGGGAGCCTAAGCTTGCTGTGGGCTTCTCTCCTCCCCTCCTCTGCTGTATGGCAGAGGATCCAGAATCACCAGCCCCCCTACAGCTGGGGCTGGCAATGTCTCCTATGACTGACAGATTGACCATGTTCTGAGAGATGTGGGGAGCGAAAGTTCTAGAAATTTAATTAGTGGCAGTAGACACTGGCTACCCAAAGGCTGTAGAAATTTATGGGGTTTTTGTTTCCTTTTTGTCATGGAATAAGTTATCAGCATGTGTGTTGATTGATTTCTTGCTAAATCCCTGTCTTCAAGACACACACACACACACACCCCATTCTCACAGTTTGGAGTCCCTTGAAGCATTTTAATGAACTCCATTCCCGAGTCGCTCTTTCTTCTCAGGGTAGAATCCCCACTGCACCCCCCAAACCTCCCAATTCTCTCCTGGTCCTGACTTCCAGACCTATAAGGGGTTGGTCCTTGTGGAGGGCCGGGACCTGGCTGAGGCCGGCAGAGCGCCTAGGACCGAACCAGTGAAGGTGGCGCCGGCTCTTGGGGTCTGCAGGTGGGGGGTTGGCACCCAAGGGCCAGCGCTGCCTTAAAATTTTCAGCCTTGGGTGCCTTGCTTTCCTAACTCTCACATCTCTGGAAGAGGCAAAGGTAGCCTCTGGGAATGGGTGGTGCTCTAAATGGACCGGGGAGGACCCCACCCCAAAGTGATGTTAGTGGGAAGCACAGATTTTCACGTGGAGGCCCTCTATGTCCACTGTGGACGAAGAAGGGACTAGACGGGTGTTCTGGGCTCCCTACTCTGTCCAGTTTGAGGCACAACCTGTCCTCAGAGAAAAGCCCTCAAAACGACCATTGAGTTGGGGACCCGGGCATATAGGGCGCCCCATGTTGCTTTTTGGAGCTCATGATATTTACAGGGCATCAGGGGAGGTGAAATTGGAAAAAAACACAAAAAACCCTAAACACAGCTGTTACTAATTTAAAATGTGACATTCCCCTCCGATTCCCCCGCCCTGGAACCGGAGGACAGGAATTATTGACTATGTGACACTGGAGTAGAAAGATTACCTTTGCATATTAAGTGAAGAGAAGAGTGATGCCTGAATGCTGGATGTAAGAGGGGATATTCGCCATGAAATTAAAGACCAAAAAAATGCAGTGGAAAATAATTATTGTCTATACATTATAGGCTTGACATATGGTAAGTTTTCTACTTTTAAAAGCCTCTTGTAATTTCTGGATAAGCTGTTCAGCTGTCTGGTTCCTGCTACCCTGCCCCCATCCCTGCCAGGCCTCGGTGCTGTCAGAGAAGGTCTTTTCTTGGCTTTTTAACCCCTTGTGGGGATTTTTCCACCCCTGTATATGAATAATTTCTGGGAAGATGAGGACCCTAAAATGATCACTCGGGTTGGCTGAGCTCCCTTGAATCAAGTCCGTAGAAATCTCCCAAACCTCAAAATGTTCTCTGGCTCTTTTTCCTCTACCTGCCGCCCCCCCGCCCCCTGCCTGCAAGCTGTGACATCCTTGAACGGTAGGAATGAGCAACGGACAGATATCCCATCTTGCTGGCTACGGGGTGGTCAGTGATCACTGTCATTGTTTGAAGCTTAATGTCTCTAACCTGTCTCAGGTGTCCGATGATGGTTAGTTTGACTGTGTCCTTCTCAGATCCTGGTGGGTGACTGAAGTGTCCCGGACCAGGCAGACAGGAGGCCCTAGCCCATGGTCACTTGGGGTGAATCCGCATTCAGAACCACCAAGGAGTCTCCCCAGAGCGGAGGACTGGAGAAAGGGGTCTGACTCTATAGCAGGAAGGAATTAGGGATACTGGAGGAATAGAAACAAAGGTTAGCTTCTTGGTCAGAGCTGTTCAAAGGAACTTTCTGCGTTCTGGATTGCGTTGTGCTTTACCATAGCCACTGGCCCTGTGTGGCCATTGAGTTCTGGAAATGTGACTCCTGTGTCAGAGGATCTGAGTTCCAAATTTTATTTGCATTTGCTTAACTTGGGTTTAAGTAGCCACATGTGGCTACCAGATGGAACAGTGCAGTTCTAGAAAATTGAGGCTTGAAAGAAGATGGCATAGAGAGGAGGGGGATGCTGGCACAGGATGCCTCTGTCAGGGGTTGAGGACTCTAACTCCTTGGTGGGAGGAGCTGAGCCCTTCAGAGCAGCTTCTTCCAACAGCAGACACAGAGGGGGGTGCTGGGTGGGGTTTCCTCCCAGGGACTCTATTTCTGAAAAGGCAGTATGGAATCTGGTTGTCCAGAGTGTGGTACCTGGGCCACTGCTCTTCCTTCCCCCTGGAAAAATGCAGTCAAATCACTCCCAGCAGAAAGGCAGAACGGATCCACCCCTCCTTTGACAGAAGAGGCCAGGATGGGGAAGGGCTCAGTGGCAGGACTGGCCCAGGAGCTCTCTCATATACATGCCCCAATTCACAGGGGCCAGTTTTCTCTTGGTTACACCCTGGGCAGACACTTTTTCCCCCTCTTAGAAGGGGTGGAATGGGACAGTTCCCAGAGGCCTATGAGAGAGCGATCCTAGCCCTCTCGCTTCAGCCCCTCTCCAGTCTCTGGCCTCAGTGACCTTTGGGGAGCCTTTTTGGCTGATGTCTATTCCGTCTGAAGGTGGCAAGGCAATAGGATTTGCTGCTGACTTTTTGGATTTGGGCCAGGTTATGTGAACTTGGCAGTTCCTTGGGGTTCCCAATCCTTGTGGAATAATTGACACCAAGCCAGAAGGAGGTGCCAAGAACAGACCACAAGGCCGGGAGTGGGAGACCTGTGACCAGAGCCCAGCGGGAGGGCCCTAGCTCAGGGAGAGAGTGCGCATGCGCACCGGTGGGAGAGCCTGCCAGACCTTTGGAAGACTGTTCGGAGGACAGGCTCCTGGTGATCAAAGGGAATACTGGCTTACTTGCTGGGATGACTGTTGACTGTGGCTAAGTGTGTGCAGACTCTGCGAGGGGCAGATGGCCAAGGTTGTCCCCCTGCTGTGGGAGGGCTCCCGTGGGTCTCAGCGGGAAGACGGGTCTGGGCACTACCAAAGAAGTCTCAGGGCTGGGGGTTGTCCCTCTGGACCTCGTTGGTCTCCTCCCCGTTGGACAGGGAGGGGAGGAGTCTGTCGTTCAGCCTCAGGTTTGTGGAATTGGCTGTTTATGTCCCCTCCTAGACAAACTCTAGGGCCTAGCCTTGCCCCTGGTCTCTTAAGGAGCTGGAATAGAAACTCACTGACTACACACTCATCTCCCGTAATGAAGGATTTAGGTAAAAAGAGAGAGGACTTTGCTAGAAATTTCGGTCTTCCAGTCTCTTGATTGGAGCTTTATGTGGCCCTGGATTCAGCATTTTCTTTTCTTTTTTAAAGATTTTATTTATTTATTTGACACAGAGAGATCACAAGTAGGCAAAGAGTCAGGCAGAGACAGCGGGAAGCAGGTTCCCTGCTGAACAGAGAGCTGGGTGCGGGGCTCAATCCCAGGACCCTGAGATCATGACCCAAGCCGAAGGCAGTGGCTTAACCCACTGAGCCACCCAGGTGGCATTTTCAATAGGAGTTGCCCTGTTGCCCAACAAGGCAAATAAAAAACTAGGGAAAATGTCCCAGGCCACAGAGATACCTGGAGTGGTTGCCGTAGCTTCTGGAAGGGGTTGCCAGGAGTGTCTGTGCTGAGTTGTTGTTACTGTCACTGGCAGGGACAAGTTCTAGGAGCCCCAGTGGTGTCTAGAACGTGTTTCTCCCAGTGTGGCTGGAATAAGAACTGTGGGAAGGAGTGCAGAGCAGTCAGGAGGGCAAAATCTTATTAGCCAGTCAGAAGACTGAGTTCTGGAGCCAGTCCTGCTATCAGCTCATGCGAGTGAGGACAAGCCCTGGTCTTCCCGGGGTCTCAGTTTCCTCACTGGTAACATGAGCCCTGTCGGGCAGGGTTCTAACAGGGTTCCAGTGGGAAGCAGGTGGCATGCTCAAACTGGGTCCCTAGAGGAGAGTTGACGGAAGGGCCTCGTACAAGGTTGTAGCCAGAGCAGAGGGAAGGCAGCCAAGGGCTGAGGGGGAGTGGGTGTTTCCAACCCTAGACCCAAAGAGGCACAGACGGGCCAGTGGAGAGAGAGAGAAAGGGTGTGTGTATGGTGGGGAGGGTCACCTGACAGAAGCTGGGAACTTTTGAGCACAGGGAGCCGGAGGCAACCCTGCAGGGGCTGGTCAGGACGGTCCCATGAGCAGTCTGGCCTCATTCTCTTCTCTCCCGTCTGCTGCTGGGACTCCCCATTGGCCGAGCGCTAGCTGAGGCAGGGGACAAGGTTGCCCATTGACATTGTCCATGCAGGTCTGCCCCCTAGGCCACAGAGCAGGCTGGGGAGTGAATGGGTGTGTGTGTGTTGGCGGGGGATGTAGGGTGGGCAACATCCAGCCCATGAGGGACAGATGGGGTGGCTTTCCAGCCCCGGGATGGATGGAGAGGGAGGCAGGCAGGCAAGGCCCAGAGCAGGCACATATTGGTTCCGGCTGATATCCTGGGTCTCCGCTCTTGCAAGACAGTGCCTTCCCTGCCCGCTCAGAGGAAGGTGGCAGTCATTCTCCTGCGGAGCACACTTCCGACTCCTGCCTGGACCTGGAGGAGGCGGAGGGCCATCTCCCTCGCCGTGCCGTCCAGCGCCGCCATCCGTCACTCTGCCAGCCGTGTGAAGTAATGATAGATTAGTGCACATTAGGCCTCCCATCCTGCAGGCCTAAAAGCCGGGGCTTTACCAATCAGTGAGGGGGGAAGCAGTGCGAGGTGAGCGGGGTCTGCGCGGGGAGCTGGAGGCTCTGGGAATTAATAAGCACTTGGGGACGGCAGGGATATTGAACTCATTCCTTAAATCAATCCTTAACCAAGAAGGATGAGGGAATGAGATTTTGGACAATTAGTGGGTAATGACGACCTTGTGAAAGGAGCTATCGACAAAGGGTGTGAAGGTGGGAGTGGGTGGCCTGCGGTGGGGGATTGAAGAAAGCGCCAATGGCGAGGAGTCCGCAGGTCATCACCCTCCTGGAGGAGACAGTAGGCCAGTGCAGGGGTGCTGTCCATCCCGGAGGAGGAGGTCTCCGTATGGTCTTCTTCCTGGGTTAAAGAGGAGACCTGGACAGGGTGGCCTTCCACTCCTGCCACCTCTCCATCCCCTCCTCCAGAGACCCCCACATGCTGAGCACTTGGTGGTGCAAGGTTAGGGTCCCTGTGTCCTGGACAGAGCCCAGCCTCATTTCAGGTGAGGGACCCACAGTCTCCTCAGTCCCCAGAATCTCAGGGGGCTCTGTGGCAAGGGCCTTTCTCACTGTCTTCCATCAGCCTGATTTTACAGGGTCCCAGAGGTGAATGCCTTTCCTCTGACATTGTGGGGAGCTCAGGCCTCTTTCCAACTCTGAATTTTCTGGTCCCCTCTTCTTTTTGGCCTCCTTTTTGATGGATCAGGTACCTGTGCAGCCTGGCCTGAGATGTCCAGCAGAAACGCTGTCTGTTCCCCTTCCCCACTGAGCCTCTGCCATGGGGTCCCACCTCTGCACTGTGATCACCCATGGCTGCTGCACCAGAGACTTTGAAGGAGGAGTACCTTTGCTTTGAAGGAGCCTTCTTCAGTGGCTTCCTCAGAAAGCAGAGCCCGAGACAAGGATTCAGAACTTGTGATTTATCCTTGGGAAGGTTTTTCAGAAAGAAACCTGAGAGGGAGGGAGGGAAAACAGGAGTGGGGAGGGGAAGGAGCTGAGCAAGCTGTGACCTCAGGTAAGGCCTAGATGTGGCCTGTCCCACTGGGGAAGGTTCTGGAGTCTGAACCAGAACTTAGAGTGAAATCCCCTGGTGGGAGTGGGCCAGCCTTTTGTACTGGTCAGTTGTGGACTAAGAGCTATGCGGAAGAGGTATTTACAAGCTCTTGGAGAGGGGGCTCCAGTGGGCTGAGGACAGTTCTTGGGGGATGGGTGGGAGGTAGGCATGGGGAGCCATCGGCCTTCAGCAACCCCCCACACCCACACCCCAGCACTGGGGACAAGGGCATCAGAATGTTCACTGCATGGGCTTTTCAGAGCCCCTGTGGCTCTCATTATATAAGGGATCATAATAATTTGAATCCCTTATGTTTGCCCAGCATTCACAAGCTATTAGATGCTTGCAAAAAATCACCTCATTTTATCCTTGCAGCTTAACTTACTTTGCAAGAAAGTTTTGATCTCTCCTCTGTAGACGAGAAGCCAAATGCACGCCCAGAGATGTAGTAGACGAGGAGGCTGGGACCGGAACCGTGGCGGTCACTGTGTTGATATAGTTCCAGTTGTCTGCCATCAAAGCTTTCCCCGTTAGAGGCGCTGCTCTCTGAGTGGGAGGAAGAAAGGACCCTCGATAAAGCATGTTACTAGTATCTTACACACATTTCCCCACTTACTCACTGCCTTTTTAGCAGTCTCCTCTGCAAAAGTTGGGATTCTGAGAGTTTTCCTCTCCGGACAAGAGCCCTGTAGGTTGAGAGGCATCTGGAAGGAAGCATCATCATGGCGCCAGTGCTCTCTCCAAGTTTCCCTCCACCTGTTCCATCTCTCCCTGTTGCCCACCCCAGTTCTTGACTCAAGCCTTATTACCTCTGGGATTATTATTATGATCCTGGAGAGGCCCCTGCATCTTTGGTGCAGCCTTTGAGATAGAAAGATAACCAAAAGGAGCCACACTTAATTGAAAACAAGTTAGATTTCCTTCTGGATTTCTTGGGGAAGATGGTCTTTTAGTAAATTACATCTGACAACCTAAAATAAATTGTGCAGAAGATTTATGCTTTCTGAAGACTTGCGAAGCCTAGCTCCTGAGACGGCAGGGTGAAGGGAACCTCTAGAAGGACTGGCTAATTGCAAAAATTAGCTGTGTGTGACTTACCCAGATGGTCTAGATGTTGCCTGTCTGGCTCCTGTTCTGCAGGGGGAGGTGGTGGATGGTGGGAAGGTACAGGACAGCACCGCCCGAGTCTCACCCAGTGACTTGGTGGGGGGTGGCGATATTCTAGTCTGGGATCCCTTCTTTCTAAACGTTAAGTATAAAAAATAAAATGAAACAAAGCAGGGCAAGGAAGCTTTAGATAAGGAACCAAGGACATGGCATCTTTGAAAGTTTTCCCAAAGGAGATGTCACTGTTAGCTAAGATCGCTGGAATTTACTTTAGCTATTACTATGGATGAATAATTATGGGCAAGCCAGCAAGTACTGTGGGTTCACAGCAGGTTAATTGGGAATAATGGGTTTCATTCCAAACTGTGAGAAATGATATTTGAGAGAGAGAGAGAGAGGTGGGGAAGGGGGAGAGAGAGAGAGAGAGAGAGAGGCTATGCTTGCCCTCATTGAGTACCAGCCTGTCCTTTCCTTGCACATTTGGCTCTGCTGGTCCTGACCAAGTCTCTAGAGTCCAGACATCTGGGTCTGATTCTTTGTTGGATAGAGAAGGTGTGTGTGTTTGTGTGTGTATGTGTGTGTGTGTATGTGTGTAGGGGGTGGGGGATGGGGGCTGAAGCCAGCAAGATCAGGTGGCTTATTTGCATTGCTTTCCCTTCCTGAAATTGGGATGGGTGACCTGGCATTTGATCACTCAGCGCATGTGTTGTGAGGGCCTGTGACGGGCAAGACCGTGAAGGCACTGGGGCCTGAACCTCTCCGTGAGTCTGCACAGTGGTAAGTGGGAGAGGCAGCAAGGAGAGAGGCAGGCATGGACAAGCTCACTGCAGTCAAGTAGATATACAGGGCCAGCCACAAAAGCCAGCTACATGGGTAATTTTAAATTTTCTCGTAGCCTCATTAAAAAAGCTAAAAAGAACAAGTGATATTAATTTTAATAATGTATCTTCTTTAAGCCAGCATATCCAAAATATTGTCATTTCAACACGGAATCAATATAAAAATTTATTAAGGAGGTGTTTTATACTTACAGCACATCTGAATTCATATGAGTCACATTTCAAGTGCTCAGTAGGCCATCTGGCCAGTGGCTGCTGTATTGGACAGGGCAGGATGAGATCATCACTAATCCTGTGTGCATACACACACACACACACACACACACACACACACACACACACCCCCAGTGTAGTGAGTGCTGCCAAGGAGAGGTTCCACACAGAGTGGAGCAGGGAGGCCTCCTAGTTGGGCACGGGCTGGAAGGGTCAGAGATGCAGTCTGGAGAGCAGCCAGCAGTGACCAAGGCCAGGGGGTTGAGGGAAAAGCATTCCAGGCAGGGGGAGCTGCGTGAGCAGCTTCAACTCCCATGGGCCAGGAGTTGAAGGAACCGAGAAGGCCAGGTAGTCAGAAAGGATGAGCTCAGGGAAGAGGAGTGGAGGCAAGGCTGCTGGGGGCAGACAGGAGCTTTCATGGCTTTGCAGGAAGCCAGGAGATTTGGGTTTTACTCTCAGAAAGGAGCTGGGAAGGAGGCAGAGGCGGGAGCTAAAGGATCAGCTTTGGCTCAGGAGGAAAGCAGGGGCCCATCAGCATGCTGCCAGCTGGGAGCGTTCCAGAGGCCAGGCCAGCCTCGGTCTGTCAGAGCTGCTGCCTGCCCCTGCCTGACTCCCAGAAACCAGGCTGAGAGGCACCAGTACAGGACAAGCTTACCCATATGTGGAGTGGGTCAGTGCAATTTTCTCTGAAGTTAGGGGTCTGGATGGGATCTCAGCTCCATTTCCTGGCTGTGCAAACTTGGGCAGGTCTCTCCCACTCCAGAGGCTTTCTTCGGCTTATAAAAATGAAGGGGGGTGAGGGGGGTGGTGGCATGTGGATGCACTGGGGGTCTAAAACCTCATGACAGTAGGCTAAGGTTCCCCTCTGGGTTGTCTTGGGCACCACCTCCCTTGTTCTGGTTGGCCCTGGACTTGGAAGGTTTCTTTCTCTGCTCCAAGGAGTGGGAGCAGTGGTCCAACACCCTGAAGCTGTTTGCCCCTGTCAAGGTTCCCAGTTGTGCTGTGACGCTGGCCACTGAAGCCACGTGGCCATGACAGGCAGGGCTGGGGCTGTGAGGAGAGAGGACGCCCCTTGGCCCTTAGCACTGGCTGCAGCCACAGCGGCCATGACCAATTTCATTGTGCCCAGGGGAGGGAGGATGGGATGGCAGGGAACCAGAAAGCCCCCTGCTGTGTTCTCCACCCTGCAGCTATAAGAGTCCTCACCTCGGGGCGCCTGGGTGGCTCAGTGGGTTAAGCCTCTACCTTCGGCTCAGGTCATGATCTCAGGGTCCTGGGATCGAGCCCCGCATTGGGCTCTCTGCTCTGCAGGGAGCCTGCTTCCTCCTCTCTCTCTGCCTGCCTCTCTGCCTACTTGTCCAATAAATAAATCTTTAAAAAAAAAATAAAAAGAGTCCTCACCTTCTCTTACACGTTCCCTCGCCAGATACATATGCAGGGTTGTTCCATGCCATGCAGCTGGACATGCCAGGGTGAGCATGGCTAGGGTCAGGGAGAGCATCTTGGAGGAGATGATCTGAATGAAGAGCAGGAGGTGGATGTGGGAATTCTGGGGGAAAGTGCTTTCCAGGCAGAAAGGACTACCTGTGCAAAGGCCCTGAGGTGGGAATGAGTCTGCCTTGCTATAAGAACAGACAGAAGGTGCATCAAGATGGAGCAAAGAAAACATGGAGGGGGTGGTGTGAGATGAGCCCAGAGAGGTGGGCAGGAGCCAGACTATGGGCAACCCCCTAGACCTAGGAACCTGGTGACATCCTCAGGGTGGCAAATGAGGGGGGAGGAGAGGGCGAGGGAGAACCAAGTTCCGTGTTGTTATTGTGAGTTCGGGAAGTCTGTTAGGCATCCAGGGGAAAGTGTCCAGCAGGTGATTGGTGGCTCTGGATCTGGAACACAGGGACCAGGACCCTGCTGCTATAAATCTGGGTGTTGTCACTGTCCCAAAAGCATGTAAAGCCTGCGGTGGACCAGCACACCGAGGGAGTGGACATAGGCAGATGCAGACGGACTTCGAGACATTCGCTTGCTCTGCCAGCCAGGGCAACCGCTCACACCTGAAGTGGTTCTGCCGAGGGTGCTGTCCTGGGTCTCAGCCATGCCTGGCTGCGGGCGTCTGCGGCCATTCCTGGGCAGAGCTGAGCCTGGGCAAGGTGTCTGTGGCCTGGCAGGATGTGGAGGGTGCAGGGAGAGAGAGAGAGAGAGAGAGAGAGAGCATGCCTTTGGGCTTCTGAGTTCTTCCCTACACTCTGGGATTATTGCAGCATCCAGAGGGAAGCTGGGAGCTTTTCTTCCTGCCTTTCCCAAGTACCCCCGCTCTGCTTAGCCTGGGAAATAGGGGACCCAGAGAGAGACAAAAGGAAGGGGGACAGAGAAGCAGAGACTGAGAAGGGCAGGGGGAAGCCCCAGCAGGGCTGCCAAGGGACCAGGAGGGACCCAAGACCAACTGGAGACAGCTGGGGAGGACAGGGGTTACAGGACGGGGAGGGCAAAGGAAGGACAGAAAGAGGGTTTGGAAAAAAAAAAAAAAAAAAGAAAGAATGTTCTCTCTGGTGGTGGTGTTGGTGACTCGTTCCCTTTTTCTGCCTGGGAAGTAAACACCATCCCTAATCTCCTAAGTAAAGTATTCTTAAGTTTTAGACAAGGTCAGCTGCCCACCTCATGCCAGGAACTTGACCTACTCTCTTGCTACCTTCAGACCAGAAGATCAGGAGATTTATAGAATCTGCCCAAGACCCTGGGGGATTTGAGGTGGTGGGGGTGGGATTCTATCAGATAGTTAAGTCAGGCCCCTGAGCTGTGCCATTCTACTTTGCATTTATTTCTCTCTGCACCCAAGCCCAAGTGCTTGGAAAATTAGGGCTTCAAAAATATTGTTTCTAGGGGTGCCTGGGTGGCTCAGGGGGTTAAAGCCTCTGCCTTCGGCTCAGATCATGATCCCAGGGTCCTGGGATCGAGCCCCACGTCGTCGGGCTCTCTGCTCTGTGGGGAGCCTGCTCTCTGCCCTGCCCCTGCCTGCCTCTCTGCCTACTTGTGATCTCTGTCTGTCAAATAAATAAAATCTTTTAAAGAAAAGAATATTATTTCTAGAGCGCAGTGAGGGGAAGGCCAGAGGTGTTACCCTAGTCTGAGAGGATGAGTCCGCACACACTCAGAGAAGGTGGCCAGCTCTCCTGGGTGTCCCGGCCAGCTGGCACTGGTGGGAAAGTAGGAAAGTTTGCTGGTGCTCTGTGTGCCTCCTGCCCCAGCCCCTCTCCCCCGGGGTGCCAGCTGTTGGCAGCTGCTGTTACCTGCCTGGGATCGGCAAACAGATGGCCCTGGGTTTCTGGGACAGTTCCAGTTGCAAATGTTCTCTTTAGTTGTCAGACAAATGTACTGCTTTTTAGTTCAGAAATTATGGAACACCTTATGCATGGCTCTAAATCCTGTCACCTCTGGTAGTTTCTGTCCCAGAAAGGTGTGGCCCCTAGAAAGGCAGGATGGTAATTTTTTTTTTTTTTCAGGTGGGAGGGGAGAGGCCAAGGGAGAAGGAGAGATAGAATCTTTAAGCAGGCTCTCCTCCAGCACAGAGCCCAGCACGGAGCCCAGCACGGGGCTCGATCTCACAACCCTAAGATCCTGACCTGAGCTGAAATCAAGAGTCAGACAATTAACTGACTGAGCCATCCAGGAGCCCCAGGCAGGGTGGTAATTTGTAAAGGCTGGTTGAGAATCAGGATTGGAGTCTGAATGGAGTCTGGAAGGGTCATTATAGAAGTTATCGCCGGTCCAAAACTGCACAGAGCCCACAGGAGATCGGTCAGACCCGGTGATAAAGATCTGGTGGATCAGAAATTATTGTCCCCATCTTACAAGCATGGAAAATATGGCTCAGAGAAAAGCTGTACTTGCCTAGGGCCCTTGGCAAGTCTGGGATGAAGCTAGAACTTGAACACAGATCCCCTAAGTCTTGGTTTAGCATTCTCTTCACTACCCATCCTCAAGAAGAAAGACCTTTCACGTAGG
The DNA here is from genome assembly GCF_022355385.1 of Mustela nigripes. Lineage (NCBI taxonomy): Eukaryota > Metazoa > Chordata > Mammalia > Carnivora > Mustelidae > Mustela > Mustela nigripes. The sequence continues at coordinate 45,701,573 of NC_081569.1, read as the reverse complement.
TCCAGTAGGATTGCCATGTACAGCCATCCAAGCTGTGCACTGCATAATTCCATTCACATTGTCAGTAATAGGAAAGGTGCCTGCAGAGTTGTGTGGTACAGCAATCCTGGGTTCAGCGCAGTCTGCCCCTTCTCTGTCCATTGCGCCTCCATCTTCAGTCTTTCCTGGCATGACTATAGAAGATGTAAAGAAGGGTGTCCATTCAGAAGTAGGTGTGATAACTCCACCTTAGTGTTTCTAGCCTTGTTCGGGCCACACTGGGCTGCCTATCCCTGTCTAACAGCCCTGCTCCTGGGTGTATGGTCCTTTCTCATCTGCTCATTCAGCACCATTTACTTCAGGGTGGGACTGGGTGGAGGTGGGTTTGGGGACTCTGGTGGGAAATGGGGCCAGCCGAAGGCCATATTGAGGGCTGCTTTCTCTTTACTCTCCCCTGTCCCCCACATGCAGCCCTGGAATTAAAAGTGTGACTCGAGCTCTTCTTAAATATGACACATCTGTTCCTCTTGGGCGGGGGTGAGGTGAGGGGGGAGAATTTATAGGTGAGAAACCAGCAGACTGATCCTCACTCTGCGCCAGTGGTCAGACTGTCGCTGATTGATGCTCCATGTACCGCACTGCCTGGACGGCTCCTTTTTATGGGCTCCGCCCGCCTTCCCATAACTCAGGAGGGAGGCTATAAATCCTCAGGGGCGGCCGAGCAATCCTCTATTAGGACAGCCACCTGGAGTTCCTGGCAAGTCCCTCTAGCCAGCAACACATCTCACTGTCAGAGCAGTTGTGAGCGGAGGGGACGTGCCCAGCACAGGGAGCCAGGAGATCTGGCCAGCTCTGAAGCTCCAGGCTGGCAGGGGCCTGTAATAAAGATCACCTGATGCAAGTGTTCAGCCTGTGCATTCCCTCTGCTCACGGGGAACTCACTACCTACCAGCCCATCCATCTTCAGAGAGCCACTCCATTTCAGTTCATGAGCTTCTCTTCAGCGGGAATCTATCTCCTTAGTATTTCCAGCTTATTTCTCACCCTTGGGGCCAAACAGAAGGAATCTGAAGATGGAATGATGGCTGTGTTTAACATCTCTGCTGGCTGCAGGACCCAGTTCATTCCATTCTCACTGCAACAAACAAATCAAATTTTTATAACGAAACATGTTTCAGTTGCTTAATATTAAAGCGGAGTGGAACAAGCCTGGATGGGCGGGCAGTGCCCTCCAGATTTTCACTTCTCTCCCGTGCTCCCCAGCGCGATGAGACAGTTACTGGGAGGAGGGATGGCTGCAGGTTCTGGCATCCATGCCTCACCATTCCCTTGGTTCCAGCCCTTGTCCATCCTAGTGTTTTCCAAGTGTTATGTGCCAGTGGTGTATCACAAACCCCACTCCACGGGTGCTCTAAGAGATTTGCAAGGGTCATTTTGACTATATGCAATGTTTCCCTTCCATGATGACTTTTGAACTTAAACCCCACCCAAGAATGACTCGATCGTTTGTCTTTCTTTCTTTCTTTCTCTCTTTCTTTCTTTCTTTCTTTCTGCATTTCCTTTCCTTTAAACATTGTTTCCCCTTTATTTCCTTTCCTACCAAGGTAGATCTTACAAGCCATGAGTGTATAAATCTTAAGCGCACAGCTCAATGAATTTTTACAAATGGATACACCTGGAGGGCTCCCATGCTGCTCAAGATGGAGAACACTTTGCTCACCATAGATGGGTCCTAATGCCTCCTCTCAGTCCATGCTGTCTCCCCTCCCAGGGGTGATGGTCATTGCCTCTTCTTGAACCTCTTATAAATGGCATCATGTGGGAGGCGCTCTGTGTCTGCTGCTTGCTCTCTGGGAAACCCCACGTTGCTCTTCGAGGCTGTAGTTCTTTGTATGGTACTGCGTTGTATTCCTGAAACTGCTGCTCGATGTTATTTAAAAGCAGTGGTTATGGGCCATTCTCCGTTTTTCTTTTTCTTTTTTCTTTTTTTTTTTTTTTTAAAGAGATTTTATTTATTTATTTGAGAGAGAGAGAGAGCAAGAAAGAAAGAGCACAAGTGGGGGGGGGCAGCAGGCAGAGGGGAAGCAGGCTCCCCACTGAGCAGGGAGCCTGATGTGGGCATTGATCCCAGGACCCTGAGGTCATGACCTGAACTGAAGGCAGATGCTTAACCGACTGAGCCACCCAGGCGCCCCTTATGCTCCCTTTTAAAAGTCTAAATAATTTTCAGTTGTAGGAAACTAGGCATTACATAAAATTTACTATTTTCTGTTGCTGAGTGTACAGTTGAGTGCCAATTAGTACAAAATTGACCTACAACCATCTCTGCCATCAGGCTGTTCTCTTTTTACCAAGCATCTGGTTATCTTCTGGTCCCTCCTCTGGCCTCCAACTTTACTTCTCAGCACAGTCCATCCTGACCCCTGGTCTCTGCTCCCCCAGCGCCCTGGTTGTTCCACACTCAGCACGGCGTGAGTCTGTGTTTTCTGCATTACTGGTGGCCAGTCAGGAGTGGATCATGGAATCAATTTGTTGGATGCCAACTCACCTTTTAAAAATAGGAAAATAGGGGCGCCTGGGTGGCTCAGTGGCTTAAGCCTCTGCCTTCAGCTCAGGTCATGGTCTTGGGGTCCTGGGATTGAGCCCCACATCGGGCTCTCTGCTCAGCAGGGAGCCTGCTTCCTCCTCTCTCTCTGCCTGCCTCTCTGCCTACTTGTGATCTCTCTCTGTCAAATAAATAAATAAAATCTTTAAAAAAATTAAAAAAAAAGAGGAAAATAGAGGGGCTCTTGGGTGGCTCAGTCCATTGAGCGTCTGTCTCCAGCTCAGGTCATGATCCCGGGGTCCTGGGATCGAATTCTGCATCAGGCTCCCTGCTAAGTGGGAAGCTGCTTCTCCCTCTCCCTCTGCCTGCCACTCCCCCTGCTTGTGCACTCTCACTCATGCTCTCTGTCAAATAAAAAATAAATAAAATCTTAAAAAAAATAGAAATGGGAAAATAGAGAACATTTTCTCACCCCATGGGTAGTCAAGGTAAATTTAGCTGTGTGGAGCTTTTGTTTTACACATGTATACATGAAGGCATGTATGTCCAGTGGTTCATGGTGTCAAGTGGACTTTTTGTGGGTTGTTTTCTGAAGTGTGGAAGCCACTGATTTGGCGGGCTGCGAGGAACTGCCGTATTTCCACAGCCACCAGCAGTGATCGCCTGTGACAGGTGCTCACTGAATGTCCATAAGAGAAGGGATGCAAGTCTGTCTGAGCATCCACTCCCACTCGGTCTTTCTGCAGAGAGGGCATCTCAGGGCTCCTTGGCGCGGCTTCACACACCCGACCAGACTCCACTTCGTCTGTGTCTTTTTGGCTCAGACTCTGGCCTCCAGCGGCGTCTGGTCTGATTCAGGGAGAGAGGGGCCGGCATGCTCATTTAAAACATGTCCATTAAGAAGTACTTGGAGACTGTGTTATTAGCTTGTCAAGCGAACAGAGTCTTCTGTTGGGTTTCCCACTGTGGAATGCTCCTGGGCTTCCTTTACTCACGTGACTGCCATGGGTTTCCCCATCTAAGGCTGTGCTGTTGGTATTTTAGATCAAAAGGGAAGCCCCTTAACATTTATCCCTGTTCTGTTTCATCTTCTCCCGTCCCGTTCATTGCTTCCGTCTGTCAAGAGCTTTCAAGATCCTCACGTCGCTCCGTCAGCTTTCATATGATTCAAAGATCTCGTGAGCCTGGGCTCTAGGTGTTAATCCAAGTCATGGAGGAATAAGCTGGAGAGCCTAGTCCTTGCCCTCTTGCTGCGAGCCTGCCTTCAGGAGGGACATGCTGTCCTGGCCAGCAAGCATTAGGCTGCTCTTTCCTCTGCCTAGAACGTTCCTCCTCTAAAACTGCATGACTGGTCCCCTCCCCTCCTCCAAGCCGGTACTCAACTATGACCTGTTCAGTGAGGTCTTCCAGACCACTCTGCTTCAAGTGTAACCCTGTCTCCCAGCTCTGACATTCCATACCCACTTCCTGGCTTTAGTTTTTGCTGTAATGCTTATTGCCGCACAACATATATATTACTTATTTATTTTCTTTATCCTCTCCCTCTCCTCACTAGAGTAGTGGTGCTTCTAGGGCAGGAGAGTATGAGTGTGTGTGTGTGTGTGTGTGTGTGTGTGTGTGTGTGTGGTATGTGTCCTTTTAGTGCTTGGGACAGTACCTGGTATGTAGTAGGCACTCAACAAATACATGAATGAATGAATGAATGAATGGCATTGTAATTATGGTTAATTGTACCCACCGATTAGAGTCTTTTAATAAATAGAGGTGTTTATTTCTCACATGGCAAGCTTTCTGGAGTTTCAGTATCTGTTGCTGGCAAAGTGCAGGCTTTATCTCCTTTGACTACCCTCCTCTGCTTGTTGGCGTGTTGCCTCATGGTTGCAAAGTGGCTGCTGAACCCTAGGCATTGTATCCATGTTCTAGTCAGGAAGTGGGGAGAGAGGGAAGGCTTTTCCTCAGGAGGCTTTGTCCTTTTATTTAGGATAGTTCTCCTAGCTGACTTCCTGATATACTTTATTACCAGAACAGTGACGTGTGCCTACTCTTACACCAATCACTAGCCAAGGGGGGTGAGATCACCGGTCTTAACTCATTCTTTGGGGTTGGTGCTCCTCCTGAGGTGTAAGGGTCTCCATCTGTCACACAAGCAAATTGGAGATCAATTAGCAAAGAAGAAAGGGGAGAGAGAATGACTATATCGTGGGAGAGATTGAACACCTTTCAGAAGATTTGTTGCACTGAATTGCCTTTTCCTAACTCAGAAGAATTGCAGTTAGTCTGACCTGCCTTATCCATAAGGAGCTGGCGTTAGGCCACAGTGTCCACTGTGTCCTCTCCTAGAGGCTCCCTTAACTAACCCTGTGGAACCCAGCCCAACTGAGACTCTGGTAATCCTTCCCACCAAAGTTCTCCCCACCTTCTCAGAACCTTGCTTCCCCCAAAGGTCCCATGGAGTATGATCACACCAAGACCCATGTTCCAAGGTCTGTCCTTATGATCTGGTGAGAGTGTCATTGTGTCTCCTCTGACAGCCAGTGCTCAGGCCTGAATCTTCCCCTTTGTCCTCCTGTGTGCTCTGAGGTCACTGAGCATCCAGCTGTGTGGCTGGGTTGTGTCGAAGGTGTATCTGGAGTGACCACAGTTGTGTGCTGAATAACCTGGAAGGATTTTCCCCTCCGAATTCTAAGTAATGGGACACCTGGGTGGCTCCACCGGTTAAGTGGCCTTCAACTCAGATCATGATCTCAGGGTCCGAGGATCGAGCCCCGCTTCGGGCTCCTTGCTCAGCGGGAGCCTGCTTCTCCCTCTGCCTGCTATTCCCCCTGCCTGTGCTCGCTCTCTGTCCCTCTCTGTGACAATAAATAAACAAAATGTTAAAAAACAAAACAACAACAACAACAAAAAACCCAGAACTCCAAGTAATGGATTCAAAGCACTTACAAGGGGCCCAGACCTTAGGACAGGAGATCAGTCATTCATTCTTGGGGGTTCTTGGTCATTCTCTGGGCTCTGGGGCTCCTGGGCACAACTCTGGGGGTAGGGGGAGGATAGGAAGAAGAGCATTTCGGGATGGCCATCATGGATGCCAGCGCAGCCTGGTATCAGCCATCAGATGGAAGATAGGACCCACTGGGCATTGTGTGAGTCCCTGATTTACCAGCCTCCTGCCGTCCCCTCTACTGCCAGCTCCATGCTGATGCTCTCCCAGGCTCCTAAGACGCTTAGGTTGTTTCCATGTGATTGTGAATAGTGCTGCAGTGAACATGGGGTGCCCATATCTCTTCACGATAGTGGTTTCATTTCTTTGGATAAATGCCCACAAGTAGAAGTGCTAGATCATTTTGGTTCTGTTTTTAATTTTGGAGATAACCTCCATACTGTTTTCCGCAGTTACTGCACCAAGTTACGTTCCCGCCAGCTGTGCATGGGGGTTCCCCCTTTTCCACATCCTCGCCAGCACTTGTTATCTCTTGTCTTTTTGATGATAGCCTTTCTGACAGATGTGAGGTTGATCACTGTGTGGTTTTGATTTGCATTTCCCTGATGACGAATGACGTGGGCACCTTCTCCTGTCTCTGTTGGCCGTCTGTGTGTCTTCGTGAAAGGGTCCATGTTGGTCCTTTGCCTAAAAATTGGATTATTTGTTCTTCTGCTGTTAAGTTGTGTGAGTTCCTTATATGTTTGGTATATTAACCCCTTATCAAATATATAGTTTGTAATTGTTTTTTCTCCTATTCTGTTAAGAGAGATGCAACCTAGGCTTGTCTGAAAACGCAGAGTCCAGAAGCCACAGCATGGAGGACTTAGAAATATTTACACTGACCCCGGAGCTGGTTGTCTGGCCCGTTTTTAAGACGTGGGTTCATGCCTGAGTGGGGAGCGCTATAGAAATGGGCCTCTCTCTGAAAGGGCAGTCTCAGGCACCCACGGTGAGGGAAATATTGAAGGAGCAGTGACCTTTCGGCTGTTCATCTTATCCGAGCTGATGTGGCCCATGCTTCCCGAGCCTGGCTGCTCATTAGGACCCTGGAGAAACTTAAAAACAATCTGACTTCCCTGGGTTGCATCCTTAGAGATTCCTGAGATTGCCTGCAGTGGGGCCAGGTAGGGGCCCAGGAACCTGAGTCTTCTAGATTTCTTTTCTTCCATGCTACCCCAGGTGATTCTTATGTGCAGCTGGGGTTCGGACCCTGACCCAGAGGTGGGGTGCCGAAAGGGGTGTGTGTGCCCCAGGCAAGCAGCTGTTGCTGGAACCTGGCACCCCCAAGTCCTGTTCTCAGCCTGAGGGGCAAAGTGGGTGGATTTTGAGGAAGTCGCTCTGAGGCTGCGTCCAGATGGTTCCGCTGCTGGGTAGAGGGGACTGCATTTGTGTGAAGCTTTGGGGACTTGAGAAGGAGGACTTGAAATGGTTGGCTGCAGTTAGACCAAGTTTCCTTAGCTTCCATAAGAAGCCTCTGACTATCGACAGTGCAGAGGAACATGTCCGAGTGAACCCCACTCTGGGCTCGCGAACATCCCTGATAGTTCTTTGGTTCGGGGTCTGAAAACGAGGCAGGGCTTAAAACAGACATTTTAAATATTTGGTCCCCTTTCTGACCACATATTTATCAAAAATGGATCTTGGGACTCTGCAGCTACATGCATTTCCAGCCCGGTTGCCAGCAGTTCACACCAGCGAGCGTTTCCTCAGATGAGTGGGGCCCGTTGCGTCTCACCCAGGGAGCAGAACATTTCAGAGGGGCCACTGTGGGAGGGGCGTCCCAGGGATTCATTTAAAATAAAATCCTATTCCTGTGTTCCCATTACTGCCTCGGAGGTTGGTGTGCATCTCCAACCTCACGCCCCTCTTTCCTTTAAAATAATAGAAAAGAAAAGCCTCATCCTTTGCAGCAAAACTTTGACCTTCCCTTTAGAAATCAGTCCAAAAGGTCAAAGCTGTGCTCCTGTACATTTCCTGGGCTCAGCTGGGAACTGATTAAAGCTGCCAGCCCTGGCTTGTCAGCTTTGTCAGAGACAACTATATAAATTCTTTGTTATTCACTTTGCTGTGTATTATAAATATATTTATCTTCCTCTGTCAGGCGTCTGCAGGACAGGTGCTAGGGGGCTGGGAGTCCTGCTTAAGGGCTTCCAACAATGTCCTCCCTGAGTGACATTAGTGCAGCCAATGGGGGCAAAGATGAGGAGATGCCAGACCCAGGGCTGCTGTAGGGTGGGGGCTGGCAATGCCGGCGGGGCTAGAGAGAATACTGGGCACAAAGCCTTGTGTGTAGACGGTCCTCTCCCTCCCCCCGTCTGTAAGTTGATTTCCCGTGATGCAGTGGTGTGATCTTGTGATTTTGTACCTCTGCGACACACACATGGGTATGAGGTGACATTGATGGGGCAGGACACTTACGCTTTGTCCCCCACTTTGACTAATTAAGGCAGAAATTTTTGTTTGTTTGTTGTTTTCTCATTCAGGGATTACTACTGTTTTGCTAAGAGTGATCAGGATGGGGGGGACAGTGGATGGGATGGCTCCCTTGGGGAGTGAGGAGGTCGGGTGGCAGTGTTTGGCCGTGGAGATGTCATTATTCTTGTAGAGATCCCTCATCCCTGTAGGGTGGGGGATTGCCACATATGTTCTGGGTCAGTGCTGTGAGCACGCCTTCCACTCCAGATAGTCCCCTCTAAATTCTGTGAGTGAGGTGTTAGCTTCATTTCCGCAGATGGAGAGTCGTAAGCATTCAAGAGGTAAAAGGGCTTTCTACATCATGGGGTCTGGGAGGAGTGGGGGTCTGGCTCAGGGTCTGGGCTTTCCCCAGAAGTTGGCATGGGAGGAAGGGATAGAGCCTCAAGGTACAGGAGCCCATGCGGGAAGTCTCCCAAGGCCTCATGGGAAGGGATAGGGATGGGGCTTAGAGGGGTTTCACAGTGACCTTGGGTAAGTCATTTCCTCTTGCTGAGCTCGCCTCTCTGGGTGTATAGGGAATTGAACTGTGATGGTGAGGTCTTCTCAGTTTAGCTATCTCCCATGTCTGGGGTGCCCTGATTTGGACAGAGGTGAGCTCAGGCTCAGGCTCTGGAGGCGGTTGTAGCCCACAGTGAGTTCCTTGGACCAGGGAAGACTTGAATTTCCTGTTTTATTCAAAAGCAAGGGCAGAGGGAATGAGAAGGGGGCCGGGATGGGGTACACAGCTATAGAGGCTCAAAGACTCCCAAATAGAGGGGCTAGCAGGAGCCTTGATACAGGAGACAGCATCTTCCTCCCCTCGGGGACCAGGCTCTGCTACCACAGGGAGATGTGGCAGAGCCCAGGGGTGCAACCAGGTCACCAACCATGTCTGTCTATGCAAGGGACCTGGGACATGCAAGGGGAGGCTCTCTGAAGGGGGCAAGAGGAGCCCATGATCCACTCACTGCTGAAGAGAGGTTGCTGACTGCTCTAATTCTACTGAGGCTGTGCTGCTGAGAAAGAGACTGATGTTTGTCATGAGCATTCCATGAAGTACAGTGGAACCAGCATGTGTGAAGGTTCTGGGAACAGCCAGAGCATTCCACAGAGTTCCGTGGAACCAGCATGTGTGAAGGTTCTGGGAACAGCCAGAGCATTCCACAGAGTTCCGTGGAACCAGCGTGTGTGAAAGTTCTGGGAGCCGCCAGAGCGTTCTGTGGGATTCCGTGGAAGAGCACGTGGGAAGGTTCTGGGAACAGCCAGAGTGTTCTGTGGGTTTCTGTGGAACCAGCATGTGGGATGGTGCCAGAAGCAGCCAGAACATTCCACAGAGTAACATGGAACCAGCGTGTGCAAAGGTCCTGGGGGAAGCCAGAACATTCTACAGAGTACCATGGAATCAGTGTGTGGGAAGGTTCTGGGAGCAGCCAGCATGTTCTACAGGGTTCCGTGGAACCAGCATGTGGGAGGGTGCTGGGAGCAGCTAGAACATTCCACAGAGTACTATGGAACCAGTGTGTGCAAAGGTTCTGGGAGCTGCCAGAACATACCACAGAGTACCATGGAACCAGTGTGTGTGAAGGTTCTGGGAGCTACCAGAATATTCCACAGAGTACCATGGAACCAGCGTGTGTGAAGGTTCTGGGGGCTGCCAGAATATTCCATAGAATACTGTGGGACCAGCATGTGTGAAGGTTCTGGGATCTGCCAGAACATTCCACAGAGTACTATGGAACCAGTGTGTGTGAAGTTTCTGGGAGCTGCCAGAACTAGCAGAAGCATGGGAGATTCTGGCAGTGGAGGTGCTGAGTCAAGGCTGCAGGGTCCCTCCAGGGCTTCTGTGAAAAGATCCACATGCTGGGCAGAGAGTTGGCTCAGGGCCTCTGAGTGCCCATCCTGCTAGGAGACTCTGAGAGTCCAGGCCACATTTGCTGAGGGACCAGATATGACCCAAATGCAGACATACATGCAGTCTACATTAAGACTCCTTGATGCTCAACACTTCCTTCCCTGAGTACTGCCCCAGTAGCTTCCCCTCAGTCAGGAAAAAGTGAGTCCTGCTGGTGGGGGCCACCTGGGTCCCCGTCACCCTTTCCCACCACTTTCTTGGAAGAGCCACATTTGCCATGAACGCAAGTCATAGAGTCAAGGGCCAGGGTGGAAATCGGAGGACCATGAGGAGGCTATTGACAGGTGAGAGGTGATGGGAAGGATCAAGGGTGATTCCTAAGGAGGAGGGGCAGGCTTTCGGGGGTAGGCCAGGTTTGGGCATGTTAAATTTGGGATGTCTACTAGACATCCACATAGGGAGATTGAGTAGGAAGGTAGAAACACATCTGGAGTTCATGGGCACAGCCCAGACTAAAATGAGAAATTTGGGAGTAATCTGTGTCTAATAGATGTTGATTAAGGCCATGAGACCAGAGGAGCTCACAAGTGTGTGAATATATAACTCCCGGCCCTTTAACCTTTAACATCCTGAATTTCAGGGTGGGGGGGGATCTTTCTTCCAGGCTCACAAAGCCCTGTGTCTTAGCGAATGCCCAGCCTCTTTCCTGCCCACACTCCCTGCACTTACCCCAAGGCACATATGGGCAAATTCTTCAGTGAGGGGCTCTTTCTCCTGGTCCTATTTCCAAGCCCTTACCCAGGAGAGTAGACATTATTGCAGATGCTGGTTACTGCCCAGCATGGTGACCTGTGGGCCTGGGGCTTGGCTCTGGTGACAGAGCCAGCCCCGTGAGCCCCGAGTAGGCTGGGGTCCCTATGGGCCCTACCCTTAAGTCCCAGAGTGACCTTGAGGAGACTCAGTTTACACATCTGCCAACCCAAGGTTTGGACGAGATCATCTCGATGACCCTTTCCAGATCTAACATCCTGACTCTGTGATTCTAATTTGGCCCTTGGTTTCCCTCGAAGGGGATCTTGCCCTCTGTCAGAGAACTCGATGCTTCCCTGGGGAAAGACAGGGAGTTTCCGCTAGAGTAACCAGGGAAGGAAAGAGTGTGTGTGTGTGTGTGTGTGTGTGCGCGCACACGCGCGCATGTAATGGTTGTTAAAATATTGAACGACTCCCATACTGATTGGTAAATAGCTGAGCTGCTTCCCCAGGTCGCTGGAGGGCTGCCCCCCCACTGAGACCACACCAAGATCCATCAACTTAAAGGAGTACCTCCCCGTCCAGCAGCCCCTCAGCTCCCGCCAGGAAAAGAGTATGGTCCCACTAAATAAAAATTAATAACTGCATCTTTATGACGGGGAGTCAGAAGCAGCCTCCTGCTGGGATGCCTGTTAAGTCCCTCGGTTACTTATAACCCAGATGTTGACAGATGTTGGATTGGGTATTTGAGCTTGTGGGCTTTGTCCTTTCCTGCTTCTCTGAAAACTCTGTGCGCTGATTCCTTCTGCAGCCCCTTGCCTCTCCGGGCCAGGTACTCTTTGCCGTGGCTTCTGGAAGGGCTGGCTCCTAGTGGGACTGACATCGTGGGAGAGGAGGAGTGCACCCCCGCTTGAGCGCTCAGAGGCGGGGGAAGGGAGCGCCGCACCAGCTCAGGTGTTAAACTACCGATGTGGAAAATTGCTCTGACAGTTATGATGTTGTTGTTTCGAGTAGCAAGAGTTACACTATCATTTACTCCAGCCACGCCTGCTGGCGCTGCTGGGCGGCCTGTCTCATGCAAAGCTGCTCATTGCCAGTGTTGGAGTACACGGGACTTTTCACTTGGCTTTGGAGAAGCCGGGTACCCGGGAACCACTCGGGAGCTGGTGCACAGCCCAACCCTGGACAGGGTTGTGGCAGGGACCCCCTGCTTGGGGTTGGCAGGACCCCCGTGCATCGCTCCCCTGAGCTGCTGATCCCTGCCACTAGGGTCTGGATTGGAACCCAGAGCCTCTGGGTGGGAGGATGTGGGAGCTGGTATTTTTTTTTTTTTTTAATTTCAGCACTTTTTTTTTTAAGATTTTTTATTTATTTATTTGATAGACAGATCACAAGTAGGCAGAGAGGCAGGCAGAGAGAGAGGGGGAAGCAGGCTCCCTACTGAGCAGAGAGCCCGATGCGGGGCTCGATCCCAGGACCCTGGGATCATGACCTGAACCGAAGGCAGAGGCTTTAACCCACTGAGCCACCCAGGTGCCCCTGGGAGCTGGTATTTTTATTAGGGAGCACCTTCATGGGTCAGGCCCTATGCCAGGTGCTGAATATGCATGAGCTCCCGTGGCCCTGTCTGCCACCCTTCCAGGTAAGGGGACCGAGGCTTGGAGAGAAGCTGCAGATTCTCTCAGGGAGAACAGGAGGGAGGGGAACGCAGGAGGAAAACCAAGCCAGAGTTTGAGCCCAGTCGCCTGATCCCAAAGCCCCAGACCCATTACTTCTTCATTCTCCAGGCGCTTCCCACAGAACCAGGTGTAAAGGGGTTCCTCTGTGCCTGGGAGAGCCTGGGAGTTGGGTTCTGTGGCCAAAGGGAGCAGGAATTGCTTCTCTGAATCACGCCACGAGTTGGAGCTTGTTTCTTTCACGAGCATTTCATCAAGCCAAGGAGACCCTGCCTTACTCTGCCCATCAGCCCGTGCACTAAAGAGGTTTTATTGATCACCTTTTCAGCTCCAAGTAAGACATCAATGCTGTCAGGGATATGGAAGCCACGGAGACCTGGGCCTCTTCCCCTGGAGAGTGGAGGGCCTGGGAGGGAAGTGACACGGAATATGTGCGGAAGGGCAATCTGTCGTGGTAGAGGCTCTCCATCAGAGCACTAGGAGGGGGCATGAAGGGGATCGAGGGCCAGAGAGGACATCCTGGAGGAGACAGGAAGGAGAGGAAAGGTGGGTGCGCGATCCAGGCTGGGGGTTGTCGCGGGTGGGGCTTGTACTTTCAGAGAAGATGTGCCTGTGAGCGGGTGGAGGCTTTTTATTTTTACCTTTTTAAAAAGATTTTATTTATTTATTTGCCAAAGAGAGAGATAAGTTTGGGGAGGAGGCAGATGGAGAAGCAGGTTCCCTGCTCAGTAGTGAGTCCGATGCAGGACTGGATCCCAGGACTCTGGGATCATGACCTGAGCCAAAGGCAGACAATTAACCGCTTAACCAACTGAGCCACCCAGGCGTCCTATGGTCGAGGCTTTAACTGAGGGTGGTGGCTTCCTCCGAGGCCCGGGCCTCCTGGGGCAGCCTGATCTTGAGGGGCTCATGCCTTGGGCTCTAGGCCACAGCTGCCGTTTGTGAGTGCTGGTCACCGCTGCCATCTGGAGTGCGGGCAGGCAGTCTCGGTTGTGACCACGAGCTGCCCCAAGGGCCATGTGCCTCCACAAAGTCACAGTGGGAGGACAGCGATGCGGTCCCCTTCTAATGACAGAAATGTGCTCCCGTGGTCTGCATTCTCCTGTCAAGAGTGGGGAGATTTCCAGAAACCAGTGGAGACTTGAAACTTCAACTACAGGATGTCCAGGAAGCAGCAGAGTCAGGCCCCGCCAGATTGAGGAGCAAGGATTCCGGGAGGACGAGCCGTGCCCCGTCCTCAGAGCCTTCCAGGCAGGGGCCCCTCAGGAGGCAGGCTCCTGGACAGCCAAGTGCAGAATAATTTCTGTTTTCTCCATCTTGGAATGTAGTGCTGGGAGGTGATTTACACAGTGAAGAAAAGTCAGGAATCAGGTGGAGGTGGGGAGGCAAACAGGAGGAGGTCCGGGCTCCAGTCCTAGGTCCTGCAGTGGGCTGTCCCTGCTTACTGTGTCTTTATTTTGTCTCTGAAAAATAGGAACCCTCTCTCATGCCCTTTCTTCCCCCATGAGAACACTAAAGATGCATTGAAGGGAAGGGTGTGACTTGAAACCAAAGTGGCTTTTATTGAACAAACGGGGGCTGTGAGACATAGGAGCGTACGCACCAGTTACTACCTCACCATCCCTGGCCATAGGCCCATGTTTCCGGGGGATCCAGTGGTGCCCAGGCTGGGCTGGGAGCTGGACGAGCTGATGGGAAAGGTGACACTGTGGAGCTGGACCTCCCGGAGCGAAGATCCTGGCAGGGCAAGGGCTGCCGAGGCTGGGCCTTGGAAGCTGGAGCAGGCAGGTGTGAAGGTGAGGGGGTTCCTGCAGCAGCACCTGCGCTCCCCTCGCCTCCACCCTGCATAGGTCATGGTGGGATGGGAGGAGCCAGGCACTGAAGAGCATCTGGGCAGCAATGGGGTGGGAAGGGAGCCCCACCTCTTGTCCTACTGTCCCAGAGCCGGCTCTCCTTCCTACTGTGACTGGAGCTCATAGCTGTTCCCCCCTGGCCTCCAGGGAGAAGGGGGAAAGGGGCTGGGGCTCCTTGAGTTGGGATGATTCTCCCATAGCTTCTAGGAACTGTTCTCTGCTAGAAATGGGGGGTCCTCCGGACCTAGTGACCCATTCTCTTTGTGAGAGGCATTGGCTATAGGAAGTAAGGAACTCCTGAGGGAGAGGGGGTGGGAAACTCAGGGCTCCTCAGAAGACTGGGAAATCAAGGTTCCTCCCATTGTTTCAGAACCCAGGGATGTCAGCCTGGAAGGAAAGTGATGATCTGGGGGTGGAGAGCTCTCTGGACATATTAAGAAATCCAGACCCAGGGAATGGGGAGTGCTCCATGCATGACTGATGGCCCAGCAGGACCTGAAGCCAGGGTCCTGCTGGCTGGTCTGGGGCTATCTGCCCTGGCGTCCTGCCTTCCCTTGAGTAGACCTCAGTCTGGATAGTGAGATCCTGGTTCTCCAAGGGGACTTGGTTTCAGTGCAGAGAGAAAGCAGTGATGGTTTGTGGGTGCTGGGATGGAGGGAGGTGCTGGCTCCTCCCTTCTGTCCTCCCTTCTGAACGTGGAAGAGTCTGAGGGGCAGGAGACTTTTCTCTGGGGACTTTGGTCAGAGTTCTGTGGCTTCCCAGCGTGGCACATGTGTTTTGGACAGTGTCTGTGCTGATTGGGACATTTCATTCCCATGCAACGGAATTCCAAGTAAGTCAAAGGTGTGAGGCTGGACGCTCCTGAAATATTCCCAATGCATTTCAAGGCAAAAAGAGTACCTCCCCCCAACCTCCAAGACATTCCTTCCTTGTCCCTTGAGTCTTTCTTAACTTCCACAAAAATCGAGCAGGGTAATGGTGGTGGAAATCCCATGGGACTAATCATTTGAACCCTGAGTTTTGATCCCACCTGCATCGCTGACAGGGGCCCCTTTTGAACAAAGAGTGCCTAGATTATGATTCAGAGTGTTCTTGCCCCCATACCCCAAGATTCTAGCAGATTTCCAGGGGAGCCTCACCACCCACTGGTCCAACTTGCGTTCAGTTAACAAGTCATAATAGCGTGCCTACTATGTGTGAGTCCCTGTCTTCATAAGGGATAGTATCTGCCCACCCATGGACAAGGAGGGTGGGCTTCCTGAGGTTCCTAAGTCACCAAACCAGGGGGAAAAGCCCCCCTCCCAGGCTCTGCAACTCCTCAAAGAATATTAATTATTCTCCAAGGAAGTCTTCATTCTGAGTCGTTCCCTTTCTCCGGTAATTAACATTACATGTCATTAACAGTCAGAGAACATTGTATGATCAAAGACAGCATAATTCGTAGCAAGATTCTGAGGAATAGCACAATATTTGTTAATTATGTTATTGATTCTTATGGTCTGGAATGCCCTAATTATTCCTGATCCCAGCTGGACCCCACTGTGCCTGCCGGGCTGGCTTTGAACCTCTGTCCTCCCCTGGGTGGCCCGGCCCCCGGCTCTGGGGCTAGGGGGACCACAGCTTTCAAAGGGATCAGAGAAGCTCCATGTCCCCAGAGCCACATGAAAAGGGGAGCTGGTTGGGATGTGGGGGCTGCTTCTCCCAGGCTCCCACAGCAGCTCCGACTGAGTCAACGAGTGAAATGTAACATCTCACTTTAATTAGCCAGATGCTGTTAATTGACTTCTTGGGGGCTCCAGCAGGTACTGCTTCAAGGGAGCAGAGGGATGGGTGTTCTTCTAGGCCCAAGGCCACTTACTGCTTTTGAAGAATGGGCAGCCCTTGGTGAGGCTCTGGAGGCCCGGTGGGCACAGGGAGGCCTCTGAGGACCCAGCTTCAGCAGGTGTGTCTTGGGTGAACCTTTCTTGCTTGAAAGCTGTTAAGTGGGATGGTGGATTTCTATCAGTGGCATAATTACAAAATGATGCTTGTTTTTTAATCAGCTGTATTTATGAGGGGCCAAGCTCTCTCCCTCTTGTTGCTGAATCCTGCAATTAACCTTTGTAATTGTGTGACAGTCGGCTTCCTACTCAGTGTTTTGTCTGAACCCCAGTGGGGGGGTGCTCTGAGTGGCGCCCCTGGGAGGTGTGGTCTGTCCAGCGCACCAGGGGGCCTGGGGATGGGGACGGGAGTGGGGGTGGAAAGTTAGACTTAGCCTGGAGAGACCCACGGTCACCGCCACTAATAACAGTGAAAAACAACTCCTCCCCAGGCTGGACTGACCCATTCAGGCCTCACAGAGACCTGTTGAAGTGGGTCCTGTTGATACCCCCACTTTACAGATGGGGGAACAGAGGATCAGAGAGATCAAGCGACCATCAAGCTCACCCAGCCAGGCAGAATCAGGAATCCAGCCTGTGTCGATGACGCCAGGGCTGGTTTTTCCGAAGTGCCTTCTGGAGCGTTTCTGGAGCGTTTCCCGAGCTTTTAGCATGTGGTTGTGGTGGGTGAGGGGTGGGAAAGGGTCTGTGAGTGAGAGCTGAGGGCAGAGGGGAGCAGAGGGGCCCGAGAGAGCTACTGCTGTACCGCATGGACGCTCTACCGCCTTCTGTCCTGCACATCTGCCTTTCCTCCTCACGAGTCGTCTTTCCCACATCCGAGGGGGCAGATGGGGGGTGTGTGTAGAGATTGTGACCAGGGACCTGGCCCCAGCCCTGCCCACTACCCCTTCCACTCGCCAGTCCTACCCTCAGTAACACCTGGGGCAGCACGGATGTGGAGAGACTGCCAGGATGCCGGGGTGGGGGGGGAGTGAAATGGGTTTGGGGACACTGGCTGAAGGGCTGCCAGTCCCTGGGGTGGGTGTGGCAATCTAGAGATTTGCCCACAGAGGGACACTGTGCCCCAGGCTCACGGTAGCAGCCCTACCCTGCCCCACCAGCACCATCCTGCATGCCTAGGCCCAGCCCAGCCCAGCTGATCCCTCTTCTCTGTGTCTCAGCCAGTGGGAAATTGCTTACTTTTCTTTTTACATTCTGGGGTTACTGCCAAGGGAGCACTGGTCAGAGGAAGGGGCAGATAAGCTGAGACCCGAAGGTCTCCACATAAATAATTTCACATAAATGTGATCATATCGTATTTATTTTTTTAAGCTCGTGCTTCGATTTTTTTTTTTTTTTTTTTAACTTGCCTCCCTCTTCCGTGTTACCCTGCATCATGCGCTCAGCCCTTGCACTCTCAGGGGATCCCTTTTCACAACCCATTCTGTATCCTTCCATGTCCTATAATTCTAACCATGTACAGACAGGTATGTGTGTGCGCATGTGCATGGTTTGCTTTAGGAAACAGGATGGGGGCTCCTGGGTAGCTCAGTGGGTTAAAGCCTCTGCCTTCGACTCAGGTCATGATCCCGGGATCCTAGGATCGAGCCCCACGTCAGGCTCTCTGCTCAGCGGGGAGCCTGTTTCCCTTCCTCTCTCTCTGCCTGCCTCTCTGCCGGCTTGTGATCTCTGTCAAATAAATAAATAGAATCTTTTATTTAAAAAAAAAAAAAAAGGAAAGCAGGATGATGCTGTCTCTCTGGCCTCTGACTTATTCCTTTCCCACTACCCTCTGACAATCCATCCAACTCAACCAGTGTTGCTCTCATTCAGTCCTTTTAATGGCGGCCAGATATTCCATTGTGTGGCTAGCCATTCGTGATTTAAAATTTAAAAAATTTTTAATTTAAATAAAATTAATAATTAATGAATAAATAAAATTAATAATTAATAATTAATAAAATTTAATTTAAATAAAATTTAAAATTTTTATTTCCCTATTAATGAGCATTCACATCTACTTTTTTTCTTAATCAGAAAAGGATCTTTTGAAAGTACAACCCTGGCCAGGGTGCCTGGGTGGCTTAGTCAGCTCAGGTTGTAATCCCAGGGTCCTGGCATTGAGCCCCATGTCAGGCTTCCTGTTCAGCGGGGGGCCTGCTTCTCTCTCCATGTCTGCCTGCTGCTCCCCCTTCTTGTGCTCTCTCTCTTTCTATCAGACAAATAAATAAAATCTTTAAAGGAAGGAAGGAAGGAAGGAAGGAAGAAAATACAATGTTGGCCAATTAGATCCCTTACTTAAGACCTTGCAATGGTTGCCCATTTATCTTGGGATAAACTCAAAGGCCAGTCATGTTCTGGGGCCTGACCCTTCATCAGCTCAGCCTGCACCCCGACTGCCTCAAACTCTGCTCCAGCCGGAAGAGCCAGGTTTACTTCCTCTTTCTCACTCCTGCCCTACCTGGCTAACTCCTCAGTCTCTTTCAGGTCTCTAGCTTTGTGTCCCTTCCCAGATCTCTTGACAATGGCCTTGGAGTTGGTCTTCTCACAGGTACTGGAACTTCCAGTTACAAATGGTTCTTTCTTTCCCGTTATCATCTGACTTGACATGTTATGGATCCAGGTCCTCGCCTAATGTCTGACACTTTCTACATGCTTCTGTGTTGCGCAAACGATTGATGAAGGGTGAGGCGTTGCTCCTTGGGAGGAGGCTGGCAAGAACCCTGGGCTGGGTCTTCATGTAAGGTGCCAGTTGGAGAGGGGCCATAAGTCAGAATTTTGGAACAGGGACTAGGGAAGAAGCCAGATTGTTAAGGCTTAGGCCATGGGAGGTGGGGGATTGCGGAAGACAGTGTTAGACTGGGACTTTGGAACAGGTGAGATGACTGAGGTTCACCGTTGGGTCTCATTGGCAGCTGAAGAGGCTGAGGGGACAATCCTGGGACACTGCAGCTCTAACCCAGACACCATCCATCCTGAATCCCATGTCAGGAAGGGCATCCCCAATATGCCTGCCTTGGCAAGAATGGTTTCACGAGTGGGACTTTCTGTGAGTTTTCAGGTGGGAGCAGTATGGGAACCCAAAGGAAATAGTTAGAGAAAACAAAGGCAGAGGAAGTGGGCAAGGAGAGGTCAAGGGGGTGTGAGAAGGAGACACAATATTCCTTAAGAAGGTGCTGATCTTTGTGAAAAAACAGGAGCAGGGCCGAGAACCCCATCTGGTTCCTCTGCGCTCACTGTCTTCCAGCTACTTAAAGCATGCTCCGCGGAGCGATGGCAGTCTCCGCACCGTCAGGTCTCAGAGACACGAGTACAGAAATTGAAAAGAAGCAGTTTGATAGCAACTTGACATTGATACAGTCAGTGGACACCTCCCATTGGATAGGGTAGAGACCCGAGTGGCAGGGGGCACTTGACACGCACCGAATGGGACCATGTACTGTACGACCACTTACCAGGCGTGTCTTACTGGAAATTAACTCCCATCCAAATGGTGAATGTTGGCTTGTCGTTATCTCTCCCGAGGGCAGAACAGGACATGCGTCTTCTCAAAAGCCAGAAGGAAGAACTTCAGTTAGATATTGGTAGGAATTAAAGACTATAATTTGCTGTCACTTTCATCTGAAGAAATGGAGCCTCTACCTCCGAGGACTGTCCCTTGCTGCCTGAGGAAGGGAGGCCATCCAGGATATCTAGAACAACCTTCCTGTTGGAGGCCAGTAATGATAGTTCCCCACACCTGTGTCATTCATTTTACCTTCCAAAGCACTTTCACGAGCATGATTTTTTTGATCTTTGTAACCACTCCACAGATGATCAAAGCAGACATCAGCGTCCTCACTTTGAGGACTGGATAATTAAGATCAGAGAGGTCAAGTCAATTTCCCAAAGTTGCCCAGTAAATTAGAAACAAAAAAGGATAAGAGACAACACCCGGGCTTTTTTTTTTTTTTTTTTTTTTTTTGTTTTTTTTTTTTAATTTTTTTTTTTTTTTTTTAATTTATTGGAATAAAGGGGTATTCTGCTGTCTCCCCCAGTTCCCCC